>NW_028127034.1:0-232000 GCF_965231255.1 Vanellus vanellus
AATTTGGCCCTCTCTGCTTTCCTGCGGACTCCATCCTCAAAAGCACCTGTTTTCGCTTTCGGAAACCTCAGGAGCAAAAAAGACAAACGTCCAGGTTTTCCTGCCACAGCAAAGGTGCCAGCGGGCAAAAGTAATGCTGGTTCTCACTGCCTCCTGGAACCCTTTCAAATGCCACAGACAATTTGGCCCTCTCTGCTTTCCTGCGGACTCCATCCTCAAAAGCACCTGTTTTCGCTTTCGGCAGCCTCCAGAGCAAAAAAGACAAACGTCCAGCTTTTGCTGCCACAGCAAAGGTGCCAGCCGGGAAAAGTAATGCTGGTTCTCACTGCCTCCTGGAACTCTTTCAAATGCCCCAGACCATTTGGCCCTCTCTGCTTTCCTGCGGACTCCATCCTCAAAAGCACCTGTTTTCGCTTTCGGCATCCTCAGGAGCAAAAAAGACAAACGTCCAGCTTTTGCTGCCACAGCAGAGGTGCCAGCGGTGAAAAGGAATGCTGGTTCTCACTGCCTCCTGGAACTCTTTCAAATGCCCCAGACAATTTGGCCGTCTCTGCTTTCCTGCGGACTCCATCCTCAAAAGCGCCTTTTTTTCAGTTTCGGCGCCCTCCGGTGGTAAAAAGACAAACGTCCAGCTTTTGCTGCCACAGCAAAGGTGCCATCGGGGAAAAGTAATGCTGGTCCTCATTCCCTCCTGGAACCTCTTCAAATGCCACAGACAATTTGGCCCTCTCTGCTTTCCTGCGGACTCCATCCTCAAAAGCACCTGTTTTCGCTTTCGGCAACCTCCGGAGCAAAAAAGACAAACGTCCAGGTTTTGCTGCCACAGCAAAGGTGCCAGCCGGGAAAAGTAATGCTGGTTCTCACTGCCTCCTGGAACTCTTTCAAATGCCACAGACAATTTGGCCCTCTCTGCTTTCCTGCGGACTCCATCCTCAAAAGCACCTGTTTTCGCTTTCGGCAGCCTCCGGAGCAAAAAAGACAAACGTCCAGCTTTTGCTGCCACAGCAAAGGTGCCAGCGGGCAAAAGTAATGCTGGTTCTCACTGCGTCCTGGAACCTCTTCAAATGCCACAGACAATTTGGCCCTCTCTGCTTTCCTGCGGACTCCATCCTCAAAAGCACCTGTTTTCGCTTTCGGCAGCCTCAGGAGCAAAAAAGACAAACGTCCAGCTTTTGCTGCCACAGCAAAGGTGCCAGCGGGGAAAAGTAATGCTGGTTCTCACTGCCTCCTGGAACCCTTTCAAATGCCACAGACAATTTGGCCCTCTCTGCTTTCCTGCGGACTCTATCCTCAAAAGCACCTTTTTTCGTTTCGGCATCCTCCCGAGCAAAAAAGACAAACGTCCAGCTTTTGCTGCCACAGCAAAGGTGCCATCGGGGAAAAGTAATGCTGGTTCTCATTGCCTCCTGGAACCTCTTCAAATGCCACAGACAATTTGGCACTCTCTGCTTTCCTGCGGACTCCATCCTCAAAAGCACCTGTTTTCGCTTTCGGCAACCTCAGGAGCAAAAAAGACAAACGTCCAGGTTTTGCTGCCACAGCAAAGGTGCCAGCCGGGAAAAGTAATGCTGTTTCTCACTGCCTCCTGGAACTCTTTCAAATGCCACAGACAATTTGGCCCTCTCTGCTTTCCTGCGGACTCCATCCTCAAAAGCACCTGTTTTCGCTTTCGGCAGCCTCCGGAGCAAAAAAGACAAACGTCCAGCTTTTGCTGCCACAGCAAAGGTGCCAGCCGGGAAAAGTAATGCTGGTTCTCACTGCCTCCTGGAACTCTTTCAAATGCCCCAGACCATTTGGCCCTCTCTGCTTTCCTGCGGACTCCATCCTCAAAAGCACCTGTTTTCGCTTTCGGCATCCTCAGGAGCAAAAAAGACAAACGTCCAGCTTTTGCTGCCACAGCAGAGGTGCCAGCGGTGAAAAGGAATGCTGGTTCTCACTGCCTCCTGGAACTCTTTCAAATGCCCCAGACAATTTGGCCCTCTCTGCTTTCCTGCGGACTCCATCCTCAAAACCGCCTTTTTTTCAGTTTCGGCGCCCTCCGGTGGTAAAAAGACAAACGTCCAGCTTTTGCTGCCACAGCAAAGGTGCCATCGGGGAAAAGTAATGTTGGTCCTCATTGCCTCCTGGAACCTCTTCAAATGCCACAGACAATTTGGCCCTCTCTGCTTTCCTGCGGACTCCATCCTCAAAAGCACCTGTTTTCGCTTTCGGCAACCTCCGGAGCAAAAAAGACAAACGTCCAGGTTTTGCTGCCACAGCAAAGGTGCCAGCCAGGAAAAGTAATGCTGGTTCTCACTGCCTCCTGGAACTCTTTCAAATGCCCCAGACAATTTGGCCCTCTCTGCTTTCCTGCGGACTCCATCCTCAAAAGCACCTGTTTTCGCTTTCGGCAGCCTCCGGAGCAAAAAAGACAAACGTCCAGGTTTTGCTGCCACAGCAAAGGTGCCAGCCGGGAAAAGTAATGCTGGTTCTCACTGCCTCCTGGAACTCTTTCAAATGCCCCAGACAATTTGGCCCTCTCTGCTTTCCTGCGGACTCCATCCTCAAAAGCACCTGTTTTCGCTTTCGGCATCCTCAGGAGCAAAAAAGACAAACGTCCAGCTTTTGCTGCCACAGCAGAGGTGCCAGCGGGGAAAAGTAATGCTGGTTCTCACTGCCTCCTGGAACTCTTTCAAATGCCCCAGACAATTTGGCCCTCTCTGCTTTCCTGCGGACTCCATCCTCAAAAGCGCCTTTTTTCAGTTTCGGCGCCCTCCGGTGGTAAAAAGACAAACGTCCAGCTTTTGCTGCCACAGCAAAGGTGCCAGCGGGCAAAAGTAATGCTGGTTCTCACTGCCTCCTGGAACTCTTTCAAATGCCCCAGACAATTTGGCCCTCTCTGCTTTCCTGCGGACTCCATCCTCAAAAGTACCTGTTTTCGCTTTCGGCAGCCTCCGGAGCAAAAAAGACAAACGTCCAGCTTTTGCTGCCACAGCAAAGGTGCCAGCGGGCAAAAGTAATGCTGGTTCTCACTGCCTCCTGGAACTCTTTCAAATGCCCCAGACAATTTGGCCCTCTCTGCTTTCCTGCGGACTCCATCCTCAAAAGCACCTGTTTTCGCTTTCGGCAGCCTCCGGAGCAAAAAAGACAAACGTCCAGCTTTTGCTGCCACAGCAAAGGTGCCAGCTAGGAAAAGTAATGCTGGTTCTCACTGCGTCCTGGAACCTCTTCAAATGCCACAGACAATTTGGCCCTCTCTGCTTTCCTGCGGACTCCATCCTCAAAAGTACCTGTTTTCGCTTTCGGCAACCTCAGGAGCAAAAAGGACAAACGTCCAGGTTTTGCTGCCACAGCAAAGGTGCCAGCGGGGAAAAGTGATGCTGGTCCTCATTGCCTCCTGGAACCTCTTCAAATGCCACAGACAATTTGGCCCTCTCTGCTTTCCTGCGGACTCCATCCTCAAAAGCACCTGTTTTCGCTTTCGGCATCCTCATGAGCAAAAAAGACAAACGTCCAGCTTTTGCTGCCACAGCAAAGGTGCCATCGGGGAAAAGTAATGCTGGTTCTCATTGCCTCCTGGAACCTCTTCAAATGCCACAGACAATTTGGCACTCTCTGCTTTCCTGCGGACTCCATCCTCAAAAGCACCTGTTTTCGCTTTCGGCAACCTCAGGAGCAAAAAAGACAAACGTCCAGCTTTTGCTGCCACAGCAAAGGTGCCAGCCGGGAAAAGTAATGCTGTTTCTCACTGCCTCCTGGAACTCTTTCAAATGCCACAGACAATTTGGCCCTCTCTGCTTTCCTGCGGACTCCATCCTCAAAAGCACCTGTTTTCGCTTTCGGCAGCCTCAGGAGCAAAAAAGACAAACGTCCAGGTTTTGCTACCACAGCAAAGGTGCCAGCGGGGAAAAGTTATGCTGGTCCTCATTGCCTCCTGGAACCTCTTCAAATGCCCCAGACAATTTGGCCCTCTCTGCTTTCCTGCGGACTCCATCCTCAAAAGCACCTGTTTTCGCTTTCGGAAACCTCAGGAGCAAAAAAGACAAACGTCCAGGTTTTCCTGCCACAGCAAAGGTGCCAGCGGGCAAAAGTAATGCTGGTTCTCACTGCCTCCTGGAACCCTTTCAAATGCCACAGACAATTTGGCCCTCTCTGCTTTCCTGCGGACTCCATCCTCAAAAGCACCTGTTTTCGCTTTCGGCAGCCTCCGGAGCAAAAAAGACAAACGTCCAGCTTTTGCTGCCACAGCAAAGGTGCCAGCCGGGAAAAGTAATGCTGGTTCTCACTGCCTCCTGGAACTCTTTCAAATGCCCCAGACAATTTGGCCCTCTCTGCTTTCCTGCGGACTCCATCCTCAAAAGCACCTGTTTTCGCTTTCGGCGTTTTCAGGAGCAAAAAAGACAAACGTCCAGCTTTTGCTGCCACAGCAGAGGTGCCAGCGGGGAAAAGTAATGCTGGTTCTCACTGCCTCCTGGAACTCTTTCAAATGCCCCAGACAATTTGGCCCTCTCTGCTTTCCTGCGGACTCCATCCTCAAAAGCGCCTTTTTTTCAGTTTCGGCGCCCTCCGGTGGTAAAAAGACAAACGTCCAGCTTTTGCTGCCACAGCAAAGGTGCCATCGGGGAAAAGTAATGCTGGTCCTCATTGCCTCCTGGAACCTCTTCAAATGCCACAGACAATTTGGCACTCTCTGCTTTCCTGCGGACTCCATCCTCAAAAGCACCTTTTTTCGCTTTCGGCAACCTCCGGAGCAAAAAAGACAAACGTCCAGGTTTTGCTGCCACAGCAAAGGTGCCAGCCGGGAAAAGTAATGCTGGTTCTCACTGCCTCCTGGAACTCTTTCAAATGCCACAGACAATTTGGCCCTCTCTGCTTTCCTGCGGACTCCATCCTCAAAAGCACCTGTTTTCGCTTTCGGCAGCCTCCGGAGCAAAAAAGACAAACGTCCAGCTTTTGCTGCCACAGCAAAGGTGCCAGCGGGCAAAAGTAATGCTGGTTCTCACTGCGTCCTGGAACCCTTTCAAATGCCACAGACAATTTGGCCCTCTCTGCTTTCCTGCGGACTCCATCCTCAAAAGCACCTGTTTTCGCTTTCGGCAGCCTCAGGAGCAAAAAAGACAAACGTCCAGCATTTGCTGCCACAGCAAAGGTGCCAGCGGGGAAAAGTAATGCTGGTCCTCATTGCCTCCTGGAACCTTATCAAATGCCACAGACAATTTGGCCCTCTCTGCTTTCCTGCGGACTCCATCCTCAAAAGCACCTGTTTTCGCTTTCGGCAGCCTCCGGAGCAAAAAAGACAAACGTCCAGCTTTTGCTGCCACAGCAAAGGTGCCAGCCGGGAAAAGTAATGCTGGTTCTCACTGCCTCCTGGAACTCTTTCAAATGCCCCAGACAATTTGGCCCTCTCTGCTTTCCTGCGGACTCCATCCTCAAAAGCACCTGTTTTCGCTTTCGGCATCCTCAGGAGCAAAAAAGACAAACGTCCAGCTTTTGCTGCCACAGCAGAGGTGCCAGCGGGGAAAAGTAATGCTGGTTCTCACTGCCTCCTGGAACCCTTTCAAATGCACAACACAATTTGGCCCTGTCTGCTTTCCTGCGGACTCCATCCTCAAAAGCGCCTTTTTTTCAGTTTCGGCGCCCTCCGGTGGTAAAAAGACAAACGTCCAGCTTTCGCTGCCACAGCAAAGGTGCCATCGGGGAAAAGTAATGCTGGTCCTCATTGCCTCCTGGAACCTCTTCAAATGCCACAGACAATTTGGCACTCTCTGCTTTCCTGCGGACTCCATCCTCAAAAGCACCTGTTTTCGCTTTCGGCAACCTCCGGAGCAAAAAAGACAAACGTCCAGGTTTTGCTGCCACAGCAAAGGTGCCAGCCGGGAAAAGTAATGCTGGTTCTCACTGCCTCCTGGAACTCTTTCAAATGCCACAGACAATTTGGCCCTCTCTGCTTTCCTGCGGACTCCATCCTCAAAAGCACCTGTTTTCGCTTTCGGCAGCATCCGGAGCAAAAAAGACAAACGTCCAGCTTTTGCTGCCACAGCAAAGGTGCCAGCGGCGAAAAGTAATGCTGGTTCTCACTGCGTCCTGGAACCTCTTCAAATGCCACAGACAATTTGGCCCTCTCTGCTTTCCTGCGGACTCCATCCTCAAAAGCACCTTTTTTCGCTTTCAGGGGTGTTTGGAGCAAAAAAGACAAACGTCCAGCTTTTGCTGCCACAGCAAAGGTGCCAGCGGGGAAAAGTAATGCTGGTTCTCACTGCCTCCTGGAACCCTTTCAAATGCACCACACAATTTGGCCCTCTCTGCTTTCCTGCGGACTCTATCCTCAAAAGCACCTTTTTTCGCTTTCGGCGGTGTTTGGAGCAAAAAAGACAAACGTCCAGCTTTTGCTGCCACAGCAAAGGTGCCAGCGGGGAAAAGTAATGCTGGTTCTCACTGCCTCCTGGAACCCTTTCAAATGCCCCAGACAATTTGGCCCTCTCTGCTTTCTTGCGGACTCCATCCTCAAAAGCACCTTTTTTCGCTTTCGGCATCCTCGGGAGCAAAAAAGACAAACGTCCAGCTTTTGCTGCCACAGCAAAGGTGCCAGCGGGGAAAAGTAATGCTGGTTCTCACTGCCTCCTGGAACCCTTTCAAATGCCCCAGACAATTTGGCCCTCTCTGCTTTCCTGCGGACTACATCCTCAAAAGCACCTTTTTTCGCTTACGGCAGCCTCCGGAGCAAAAAAGACAAACGTCCAGCTTTTGCTGCCACAGCAAAGGTGCCAGCGGGGAAAAGTAATGCTGGTTCTCACTGCCTCCTGGAACCCTTTCAAATGCACCACACAATTTGGCCCTCTCTGCTTTCCTGCGGACTCTATCCTCAAAAGCACCTTTTTTCGCTTTCGGGGGTGTTTGGAGCAAAAAAGACAAACGTCCAGCTTTTGCTGCCACAGCAAAGGTGCCAGCGGGGAAAAGTAATGCTGGTTCTCACTCCCTCCTGGAACCTCTTCAAATGCCACAGACAATTTGGCCCTCTCTGCTTTCTTGCGGACTCCATCCTCAAAAGCACCTTTTTTCGCTTTCGGGGGTGTTTGGAGCAAAAAAGACAAACGTCCAGCTTTTGCTGCCACAGCAAAGGTGCCAGCGGGGAAAAGTAATGCTGGTTCTCACTGCCTCCTGGAACCCTTTCAAATGCACCACACAATTTGGCCCTCTCTGCTTTCTTGCGGACTCCATCCTCAAAAGCACCTTTTTTCGCTTTCGGCATCCTCGGGAGCAAAAAAGACAAACGTCCAGGTTTTGCTGCCACAGCAAAGGTGCCAGCGGGGAAAAGTAATGCTGGTTCTCACTGCCTCCTGGAACCTCTTCAAATGCCCCAGACAATTTGGCCCTCTCTGCTTTCCTGCGGACTCAATCCTCAAAAGCACCTGTTTTCGCTTTCGGCAGCCTCCGGAGCAAAAAAGACAAACGTCCAGCTTTTGCTGCCACAGCAAAGGTGCCAGCGGGGAAAAGTAATGCTGGTTCTCACTGCCTCCTGGAATACTTTCAAATGCCACAGACAATTTGGCCCTCTCTGCTTTCTTGCGGACTCCATCCTCAAAAGCACCTTTTTTCGCTTTCGGCATCCTCCGGAGCAAAAAAGACAAACGTCCAGGTTTTGCTGCCACAGCAAAGGTGCCAGCGGGGAAAAGTAATGCTGGTTCTCACTGCCTCCTGGAACCCTTTCAAATGCCACAGACAATTTGGCCCTCTCTGTTTTCCTGCGGACTCTATCCTCAAAAGCACCTGTTTTCGCTTTCGGCGGTGTTTGGAGCAAAAAAGACAAACGTCCAGCTTTTGCTGCCACAGCAAAGGTGCCAGCGGGGAAAAGTAATGCTGGTTCTCACTGCCTCCTGGAACCCTTTCAAATGCCACAGACAATTTGGCCCTCTCTGCTTTCCTGCGGACTCCATCCTCAAAAGCACCTTTTTTCGCTTTCGGGGGTGTTTGGAGCAAAAAAGACAAACGTCCATTTTTTGCTGCCACAGCAAAGGTGCCAGCGGGGAAAAGTAATGCTGGTTCTCACTGCCTCCTGGAACCCTTTCAAATGCACCACACAATTTGGCCCTCTCTGCTTTCCTGCGGACTCCATCCTCAAAAGCACCTTTTTTCGCTTTCGGGGGTGTTTAGAGCAAAAAAGACAAACGTCCAGCTTTTGCTGCCACAGCAAAGGTGCCAGCGGGGAAAAGTAATGCTGGTTCTCACTGCCTCCTGGAACCCTTTCAAATGCACCACACAATTTGGCCCTCTCTGCTTTCCTGCGGACTCCATCCTCAAAAGCACCTGTTTTCGCTTTCGGGGGTGTTTGGAGCAAAAAAGACAAACGTCCAGATTTTGCTGCCACAGCAAAGGTGCCAGCGGGGAAAAGTAATGCTGGTTCTCACTGCCTCCTGGAACCCTTTCAAATGCCACAGACAATTTGGCCCTCTCTGCTTTCCTGCGGACTCCATCCTCAAAAGCACCTTTTTTCGCTTTCGGCAGCCTCCGGAGCAAAAAAGACAAACGTCCAGCTTTTGCTGCCACAGCAAAGGTGCCAGCGGGGAAAAGTAATGCTGGTTCTCACTGCCTCCTGGAACCCTTTCAAATGCACCACACAATTTGGCCCTCTCTGCTTTCCTGCGGACTCTATCCTCAAAAGCACCTTTTTTCGCTTTCGGCGGTGTTTGGAGCAAAAAAGACAAACGTCCAGCTTTTGCTGCCACAGCAAAGGTGCCAGCGGGGAAAAGTAATGCTGGTTCTCACTCCCTCCTGGAACCCTTTCAAATGCACCACACAATTTGGCCCTCTCTGCTTTCCTGCGGACTCCATCCTCAAAAGCACCTTTTTTCGCTTTCGGCAGCCTCCGGAGCAAAAAAGACAAACGTCCAGCTTTTGCTGCCACAGCAAAGGTGCCAGCGGGGAAAAGTAATGCTGGTTCTCACTGCCTCCTGGAACCCTTTCAAATGCACAACACAATTTGGCCCTCTCTGCTTTCCTGCGGACTCTATCCTCAAAAGCACCTTTTTTCGCTTTCGGCGGTGTTTGGAGCAAAAAAGACAAACGTCCAGCTTTTGCTGCCACAGCAAAGGTGCCGGCGGGGAAAAGTAATGCTGGTTCTCACTGCCTCCTGGAACCCTTTCAAATGCCACAGACAATTTGGCCCTCTCTGCTTTCTTGCGGACTCCATCCTCAAAAGCACCTTTTTTCGCTTTCGGCGGTGTTTGGAGCAAAAAAGACAAACGTCCAGCTTTTGCTGCCACAGCAAAGGTGCTAGCGGGGAAACGTAATACTGGTTCTCACTGCCTCCTGGAACCCTTTCAAATGCCCCAGACAATTTGGCCCTCTCTGCTTTCTTGCGGACTCCATCCTCAAAAGCACCTTTTTTCGCTTTCGGCGGTGTTTGGAGCAAAAAAGACAAACGTCCAGGTTTTGCTGCCACAGCAAAGGTGCCAGCAGGGAAAAGTAATGCTGGTTCTCACTGCCTCCTGGAACCTCTTCAAATGCCCCAGACAATTTGGCCCTCTCTGCTTTCCTGCGGACTCAATCCTCAAAAGCACCTGTTTTCGCTTTTGGCAGCCTCCGGAGCAAAACAGACAAACGTCCAGCTTTTGCTGCCACAGCAAAGGTGCCAGCGGGGAAAAGTAATGCTGGTTCTCACTGCCTCCTGGAACCCTTTCAAATGCCACAGACAATTTGGCCCTCTCTGCTTTCCTGCGGACTCCATCCTCAAAAGCACCTTTTTTCGGTTTCGGCATCCTCCGGAGCAAAAAAGACAAACGTCCAGCTTTTGCTGCCACAGCAAAGGTGCCAGCAGGGAAAAGTAATGCTGGTTCTCACTGCCTCCTGGAACCCTTTCAAATGCCCCAGACAATTTGGCCCTCTCTGCTTTCCTGCGTACTCCATCCTCAAAAGCACCGGTTTTCGCTTTCGGCATCCTCCGGAGCAAAAAAGACAAACGTCCAGGTTTTGCTGCCACAGCAAAGGTGCCAGCGGGGAAAAGTAATGCTGGTTCTCACTGCCTCCTGGAACCCTTTCAAATGCCACAGACAATTTGGCCCTCTCTGCTTTCCTGCGGACTCTATCCTCAAAAGCACCTTTTTTCGCTTTCGGGGGTGTTTGGAGCAAAAAAGACAAACGTCCAGCTTTTGCTGCCACAGCAAAGGTGCCAGCGGGGAAAAGTAATGCTGGTTCTCACTGCCTCCTGGAACCCTTTCAAATGCCCCAGACAATTTGGCCCTCTCTGCTTTCTTGCGGACTCCATCCTCAAAAGCACCTTTTTACGCTTTCGGCATCCTCCGGAGCAAAAAAGACAAACGTCCAGCTTTTGCTGCCACAGCAAAGGTGCCAGCGGGGAAAAGTAATGCTGGTTCTCACTGCCTCCTGGAACCCTTTCAAATGCACCACACAATTTGGCCCTCTCTGCTTTCCTGCGGACTCTATCCTCTAAAGCACCTTTTTTCGTTTCGGCATCCTCCAGAGCAAAAAAGACAAACGTCCAGCTTTTGCTGCCACAGCAAAGGTGCCAGCGGGGAAAAGTAATGCTGGTTCTCACTGCCTCCTGGAACCCTTTCAAATGCCCCAGATAATTTGGCCCTCTCTGCTTTCTTGCGGACTCCATCCTCAAAAGCACCTTTTTTCGCTTTCGGCATCCTCGGGAGCAAAAAAGACAAACTTCCAGCTTTTGCTGCCACAGCAAAGGTGCCAGCGGGGAAAAGTAATGCTGGTTCTCACTGCCTCCTGGAACCCTTTCAAATGCCACAGACAATTTGGCCCTCTCTGCTTTCCTGCGGACTCCATCCTCAAAAGCACCTTTTTTCGCTTTCGGCAGCCTCCGGAGCAAAAAAGACAAACGTCCAGCTTTTGCTGCCACAGCAAAGGTGCCAGCGGGGAAAAGTAATGCTGGTTCTCACTGCCTCCTGGAACCCTTTCAAATGCACCACACAATTTGGCCCTCTCTGCTTTCCTGCGGACTCTATCCTCAAAAGCACCTGTTTTCGCTTTCGGCGGTGTTTGGAGCAAAAAAGACAAACGTCCAGCTTTTGCTGCCACAGCAAAGGTGCCAGCGGGGAAAAGTAATGCTGGTTCTCACTCCCTCCTGGAACCCTTTCAAATGCCCCAGACAATTTGGCCCTCTCTGCTTTCTTGCGGACTCCATCCTCAAAAGCACCTTTTTTCGCTTTCGGGGGTGTTTGGAGCAAAAAAGACAAACGTCCAGCTTTTGCTGCCACAGCAAAGGTGCCAGCGGGGAAAAGTAATGCTGGTTCTCACTGCCTCCTGGAACCCTTTCAAATGCCACAGACAATTTGGCCCTCTCTGCTTTCCTGCGGACTCCATCCTCAAAAGCACCTTTTTTCGCTTTCGGCAGCCTCCGGAGCAAAAAAGACAAACGTCCAGCTTTTGCTGCCACAGCAAAGGTGCCAGCGGGGAAAAGTAATGCTGGTTCTTACTGCCTCCTGGAATCCTTTCAAATGCACCACACAATTTGGCCCTCTCTGCTTTCCTGCGGACTCTATCCTCAAAAGCACCTGTTTTCGCTTTCGGCGGTGTTTGGAGCAAAACAGACAAACGTCCAGCTTTTGCTGCCACAGCAAAGGTGCCAGCGGGGAAAAGTAATGCTGGTTCTCACTGCCTCCTGGAACCCTTTCAAATGCCACAGACAATTTGGCCCTCTCTGCTTTCCTGCGGACTCCATCCTCAAAAGCACCTGTTTTCGCTTTCGGCAGCCTCCGGAGCAGAACAGACAAACGTCCAGCTTTTGCTGCCACAGCAAAGGTGCCAGCGGGGAAAAGTAATGCTGGTTCTCACTGCCTCCTGGAACCCTTTCAAATGCCACAGACAATTTGGCCCTCTCTGCTTTCCTGCGGACTCCATCCTCAAAAGCACCTTTTTTCGGTTTCGGCATCCTCCGGAGCAAAAAAGACAAACGTCCAGCTTTTGCTGCCACAGCAAAGGTGCCAGCGGGG
Source organism: Vanellus vanellus (assembly GCF_965231255.1). Taxonomy (NCBI): domain Eukaryota; kingdom Metazoa; phylum Chordata; class Aves; order Charadriiformes; family Charadriidae; genus Vanellus; species Vanellus vanellus. The sequence goes on from NW_028127034.1 coordinate 11,943, forward strand.
AAAAGTAATGCTGGTTCTCACTGCCTCCTGGAACCCTTTCAAATGCCCCAGACAATTTGGCCCTCTCTGCTTTCCTGCGTACTCCATCCTCAAAAGCACCGTTTTTCGCTTTCGGCATCCTCCGGAGCAAAAAAGACAAACGTCCAGGTTTTGCTGCCACAGCAAAGGTGCCAGCGGGGAAAAGTAATGCTGGTTCTCACTGCCTCCTGGAACCCTTTCAAATGCACAACACAATTTGGCCCTGTCTGCTTTCCTGCGGACTCCATCCTCAAAAGCACCTTTTTTCGCTTTCGGCGGTGTTTGGAGCAAAAAAGACAAACGTCCAGCTTTTGCTGCCACAGCAAAGGTGCCAGCGGGGAAAAGTAATGCTGGTCCTAACTGCCTCCTGGAACCCTTTCAAATGCACCACACAATTTGGCCCTCTCTGCTTTCCTGCGGACTCTATCCTCAAAAGCACCTGTTATCGCTTTCGGCGGTGTTTGGAGCAAAAAAGACAAACGTCCAGCTTTTGCTGCCACAGCAAAGGTGCCAGCGGGGAAAAGTAATGCTGGTTCTCACTCCCTCCTGGAACCCTTTCAAATGCCCCAGACAATTTGGCCCTCTCTGCTTTCCTGCGGACTCCATCCTCAAAAGCACCTTTTTTCGCTTTCGGCATCCTCCGGAGCAAAAAAGACAAACGTCCAGCTTTTGCTGCCACAGCAAAGGTGCCAGCGGGGAAAAGTAATGCTGGTTCTCACTGCCTCCTGGAACCCTTTCAAATGCACCACACAATTTGGCCCTCTCTGCTTTCTTGCGGACTCTATCCTCAAAAGCACCTTTTCTCGCTTTCGGCGTTGTTTGGAGCAAAAAAGACAAACGTCCAGGTTTTGCTGCCACAGCAAAGGTGCCAGCGGGGAAAAGTAATGCTGGTTCTCACTGCCTCCTGGAACCTCTTCAAATGCCGCAGACAATTTGACACTCTCTGCTTTCCTGCCGACTCAATCCTCAAAAGCACCTGTTTTCGCTTTCGGCAGCCTCCGGAGCAAAACAGAAAAACGTCCAGCTTTTGCTGCCACAGCAAAGGTGCCAGCGGGGAAAAGTAATGCTGGTTCTCACTGCCTCCTGGAATACTTTCAAATGCCACAGACAATTTGGCCCTCTCTGCTTTCCTGCGGACTCCATCCTCAAAAGCACCTTTTTTCGCTTTCGGCAGCCTCCGGAGCAAAAAAGACAAACGTCCAGGTTTTGCTGCCACAGCAAAGGTGCCAGCGGGGAAAAGTAATGCTGGTTCTCACTGCCTCCTGGAACCCTTTCAAATGCCACAGACAATTTGGCCCTCTCTGTTTTCCTGCGGACTCTATCCTCAAAAGCACCTGTTTTCGCTTTCGGCGGTGTTTCGAGCAAAAAAGACAAACGTCCAGCTTTTGCTGCCACAGCAAAGGTGCCAGCGGGGAAAAGTAATGCTGGTTCTCACTGCCTCCTGGAACCCTTTCAAATGCCAAAGACAATTTGGCACTCTCTGCTTTCCTGCGGACTCCATCCTCAAAAGCACCTTTTTTCGCTTTCGGGGGTGTTTGGAGCAAAAAAGACAAACGTCCATTTTTTGCTGCCACAGCAAAGGTGCCAGCGGGGAAAAGTAATGCTGGTTCTCACTGCCTCCTGGAACCCTTTCAAATGCACCACACAATTTGGCCCTCTCTGCTTTCCTGCGGACTCCATCCTCAAAAGCACCTTTTTTCGCTTTCGGCGGTGTTTGGAGCAAAAAAGACAAACGTCCAGCTTTTGCTGCCAAAGCAAAGGTGCCAGCAGGGAAAAGTAATGCTGGTTCTCACTGCCTCCTGGAACCCTTTCAAATGCCCCAGACAATTTGGCCCTCTCTGCTTTCCTGCGTACTCCATCCTCAAAAGCACCTTTTTTCGCTTTCGGGGGTGTTTGGAGCAAAAAAGACAAACGTCCAGCTTTTGCTGCCACAGCAAAGGTGCCAGCGGGGAAAAGTAATGCTGGTTCTCACTGCCTCCTGGAACCCTTTCAAATGCCACAGACAATTTGGCCCTCTCTGCTTTCCTGCGGACTCCATCCTCAAAAGCACCTGTTTTCGCTTTCGGCAGCCTCCGGAGCAAAAAAGACAAACGTCCAGCTTTTGCTGCCACAGCAAAGGTGCCAGCGGGGAAAAGTAATGCTGGTTCTCACTGCCTCCTGGAACCCTTTCAAATGCACCACACAATTTGGCCCTCTCTGCTTTCCTGCGGACTCTATCCTCAAAAGCACCTTTTTTCGCTTTCGGCATCCTCGGGAGCAAAAAAGACAAACGTCCAGCTTTTGCTGCCACAGCAAAGGTGCCAGCGGGGAAAAGTAATGCTGGTTCTCACTGCCTCCTGGAACCCTTTCAAATTCCACAGACAATTTGGCCCTCTCTGCTTTCCTGCGGACTCCATCCTCAAAAGCACCTTTTTTCGCTTTCGGGGGTGTTTGGAGCAAAAAAGACAAACGTCCAGGTTTTGCTGCCACAGCAAAGGTGCCAGCGGGGAAAAGTAATGCTGGTTCTCACTGCCTCCTGGAACCCTTTCAAATGCACCACACAATTTGGCCCTCTCTGCTTTCCTGCGGACTCCATCCTCAAAAGCACCTTTTTTCGCTTTCGGCGGTGTTTGGAGCAAAAAAGACAAACGTCCAGCTTTTGCTGCCACAGCAAAGGTGCCAGCGGGGAAAAGTAATGCTGGTTCTCACTGCCTCCTGGAACCCTTTCAAATGCACCACACAATTTGGCCCTCTCTGCTTTCCTGCGGACTCCATCCTCAAAAGCACCTTTTTTCGCTTTCGGCGGTGTTTGGAGCAAAAAAGACAAACGTCCAGCTTTTGCTGCCACAGCAAAGGTGCCAGCGGGGAAAAGTAATGCTGGTTCTCACTGCCTCCTGGAACCCTTTCAAATGCCAAAAACAATTTGGCCCTCTCTGCTTTCTTGCGGACTCCATCCTCAAAAGCACCTTTTTTCGCTTTCGGCAGCCTCCGGAGCAAAAAAGACAAACGTCCAGCTTTTGCTGCCACAGCAAAGGTGCCAGCGGGGAAAAGTAATGCTGGTTCTCACTGCCTCCTGGAACCCTTTCAAATGCACCACACAATTTGGCCCTCTCTGCTTTCCTGCGGACTCTATCCTCAAAAGCACCTTTTTTCGCTTTCGGCATCCTCGGGAGCAAAAAAGACAAACGTCCAGCTTTTGCTGCCACAGCAAAGGTGCCAGCGGGGAAAAGTAATGCTGGTTCTCACTGCCTCCTGGAACCCTTTCAAATGCACCACACAATTTGGCCCTCTCTGCTTTCCTGCGGACTCCATCCTCAAAAGCACCTTTTTTCGCTTACGGCAGCCTCCGGAGCAAAAAAGACAAACGTCCAGCTTTTGCTGCCACAGCAAAGGTGCCAGCAGGGAAAAGTAATGCTGGTTCTCACTGCCTCCTGGAACCCTTTCAAATGCCACAGACAATTTGGCCCTCTCTGCTTTCCTGCGGACTCTATCCTCAAAAGCACCTTTTTTCGCTTTCGGCGGTGTTTGGAGCAAAAAAGACAAACGTCCAGCTTTTGCTGCCACAGCAAAGGTGCCAGCGGGGAAAAGTAATGCTGGTTCTCACTGCCTCCTGGAACCCTTTCAAATGCCCCAGACAATTTGGCCCTCTCTGCTTTCTTGCGGACTCCATCCTCAAAAGCACCTTTTTTCGCTTTCGGCAGCCTCCGGAGCAAAAAAGACAAACGTCCAGGTTTTGCTGCCACAGCAAAGGTGCCAGCGGGGAAAAGTAATGCTGGTTCTCACTGCCTCCTGGAACCCTTTCAAATGCCCCAGACAATTTGGCCCTCTCTGCTTTCTTGCGGACTCCATCCTCAAAAGCACCTTTTTTCGCTTTCGGCATCCTCGGGAGCAAAAAAGACAAACGTCCAGGTTTTGCTGCCACAGCAAAGGTGCCAGCGGGGAAAAGTAATGCTGGTTCTCACTGCCTCCTGGAACCTCTTCAAATGCCCCAGACAATTTGGCACTCTCTGCTTTCCTGCGGACTCTATCCTCAAAAGCACCTGTTTTCGCTTTCGGCAGCCTCCGGAGCAAAACAGACAAACGTCCAGCTTTTGCTGCCACAGCAAAGGTGCCAGCGGGGAAAAGTAATGCTGGTTCTCACTGCCTCCTGGAACCCTTTCAAATGCCACAGACAATTTGGCCCTCTCTGCTTTCCTGCGGACTCCATCCTCAAAAGCACCTTTTTTCGCTTTCGGCATCCTCCGGAGCAAAAAAGACAAACGTCCAGGTTTTGCTGCCACAGCAAAGGTGCCAGCGGGGAAAAGTAATGCTGGTTCTCACTGCCTCCTGGAACCCTTTCAAATGCCCCAGACAATTTGGCCCTCTCTGCTTTCTTGCGGACTCCATCCTCAAAAGCACCTTTTTACGCTTTCGGCATCCTCCGGAGCAAAAAAGACAAACGTCCAGCTTTTGCTGCCACAGCAAAGGTGCCAGCGGGGAAAAGTAATGCTGGTTCTCACTGCCTCCTGGAACCCTTTCAAATGCACCACACAATTTGGCCCTCTCTGCTTTCCTGCGGACTCCATCCTCAAAAGCACCTTTTTTCGCTTTCGGCGGTGTTTGGAGCAAAAAAGACAAACGTCCAGCTTTTGCTGCCACAGCAAAGGTGCCAGCGGGGAAAAGTAATGCTGGTTCTCACTGCCTCCTGGAACCCTTTCAAATGCACCACACAATTTGGCCCTCTCTGCTTTCCTGCGGACTCCATCCTCAAAAGCACCTTTTTTCGCTTTCGGGGGTGTTTGGAGCAAAAAAGACAAACGTCCAGCTTTTGCTGCCACAGCAAAGGTGCCAGTGGGGAAAAGTAATGCTGGTTCTCACTGCCTCCTGGAACCCTTTCAAATGCCAAAGACAATTTGGCCCTCTCTGCTTTCTTGCGGACTCCATCCTCAAAAGCACCTTTTTTCGCTTTCGGCGGTGTTTGGAGCAAAAAAGACAAACGTCCAGCTTTTGCTGCCACAGCAAAGGTGCCAGCGGGGAAAAGTAATGCTGGTTCTCACTGCCTCCTGGAACCCTTTCAAATGCACCACACAATTTGGCCCTCTCTGCTTTCCTGCGGACTCTATCCTCAAAAGCACCTTTTTTCGCTTTCGGCGGTGTTTGGAGCAAAAAAGACAAACGTCCAGCTTTTGCTGCCACAGCAAAGGTGCCAGCGGGGAAAAGTAATGCTGGTTCTCACTGCCTCCTGGAACCCTTTCAAATGCCCCAGACAATTTGGCCCTCTCTGCTTTCTTGCGGACTCCATCCTCAAAAGCACCTTTTTTCGCTTTCGGCATCCTCGGGAGCAAAAAAGACAAACGTCCAGCTTTTGCTGCCACAGCAAAGGTGCCAGCGGGGAAAAGTAATGCTGGTTCTCACTGCCTCCTGGAACCCTTTCAAATGCACCACACAATTTGGCCCTCTCTGCTTTCCTGCGGACTCCATCCTCAAAAGCACCTTTTTTCGCTTTCAGGGGTGTTTGGAGCAAAAAAGACAAACGTCCAGCTTTTGCTGCCACAGCAAAGGTGCCAGCGGGGAAAAGTAATGCTGGTTCTCACTGCCTCCTGGAACCCTTTCAAATGCCACAGACAATTTGGCCCTCTCTGCTTTCCTGCGGACTCTATCCTCAAAAGCACCTTTTTTCGCTTTCGGCGGTGTTTGGAGCAAAAAAGACAAACGTCCAGCTTTTGCTGCCACAGCAAAGGTGCCAGCGGGGAAAAGTAATGCTGGTTCTCACTGCCTCCTGGAACCCTTTCAAATGCCCCAGACAATTTGGCCCTCTCTGCTTTCTTGCGGACTCCATCCTCAAAAGCACCTTTTTTCGCTTTCGGCAGCCTCCGGAGCAAAAAAGACAAACGTCCAGGTTTTGCTGCCACAGCAAAGGTGCCAGCGGGGAAAAGTAATGCTGGTTCTCACTGCCTCCTGGAACCCTTTCAAATGCCACAGACAATTTGGCCCTCTCTGCTTTCTTGCGGACTCCATCCTCAAAAGCACCTTTTTTCGCTTTCGGCATCCTCGGGAGCAAAAAAGACAAACGTCCAGGTTTTGCTGCCACAGCAAAGGTGCCAGCGGGGAAAAGTAATGCTGGTTCTCACTGCCTCCTGGAACCTCTTCAAATGCCCCAGACAATTTGGCACTCTCTGCTTTCCTGCGGACTCTATCCTCAAAAGCACCTGTTTTCGCTTTCGGCAGCCTCCGGAGCAAAACAGACAAACGTCCAGCTTTTGCTGCCACAGCAAAGGTGCCAGCGGGGAAAAGTAATGCTGGTTCTCACTGCCTCCTGGAACCCTTTCAAATGCACCACACAATTTGGCCCTCTCTGCTTTCCTGCGGACTCCATCCTCAAAAGCACCTTTTTTCGCTTTCGGCGGTGTTTGGAGCAAAAAAGACAAACGTCCAGCTTTTGCTGCCACAGCAAAGGTGCCAGCGGGGAAAAGTAATGCTGGTTCTCACTGCCTCCTGGAACCCTTTCAAATGCACCACACAATTTGGCCCTCTCTGCTTTCCTGCGGACTCCATCCTCAAAAGCACCTTTTTTCGCTTTCGGGGGTGTTTGGAGCAAAAAAGACAAACGTCCAGCTTTTGCTGCCACAGCAAAGGTGCCAGCGGGGAAAAGTAATGCTGGTTCTCACTGCCTCCTGGAACCCTTTCAAATGCCAAAGACAATTTGGCTCTCTCTGCTTTCTTGCGGACTCCATCCTCAAAAGCACCTTTTTTCGCTTTCGGCAGCCTCCGGAGCAAAAAAGACAAACGTCCAGCTTTTGCTGCCACAGCAAAGGTGCCAGCGGGGAAAAGGAATGCTGGTTCTCACTGCCTCCTGGAACCCTTTCAAATGCACCACACAATTTGGCCCTCTCTGCTTTCCTGCGGACTCTATCCTCAAAAGCACCTTTTTTCGCTTTCGGGGGTGTTTGGAGCAAAAAAGACAAACGTCCAGCTTTTGCTGCCACAGCAAAGGTGCCAGTGGGGAAAAGGAATGCTGGTTCTCACTGCCTCCTGGAACCCTTTCAAATGCCCCAGACAATTTGGCCCTCTCTGCTTTCTTGCGGACTCCATCCTCAAAAGCACCTTTTTTCGCTTTCGGCATCCTCGGGAGCAAAAAAGACAAACGTCCAGCTTTTGCTGCCACAGCAAAGGTGCCAGCGGGGAAAAGTAATGCTGGTTCTCACTGCCTCCTGGAACCCTTTCAAATGCACCACACAATTTGGCCCTCTCTGCTTTCCTGCGGACTCCATCCTCAAAAGCACCTTTTTTCGCTTACGGCAGCCTCCGGAGCAAAAAAGACAAACGTCCAGCTTTTGCTGCCACAGCAAAGGTGCCAGCGGGGAAAAGTAATGCTGGTTCTCACTGCCTCCTGGAACCCTTTCAAATGCCACAGACAATTTGGCCCTCTCTGCTTTCCTGCGGACTCTATCCTCAAAAGCACCTTTTTTCGCTTTCGGCGGTGTTTGGATCAAAAAAGACAAACGTCCAGCTTTTGCTGCCACAGCAAAGGTGCCAGCGGGGAAAAGTAATGCTGGTTCTCACTCCCTCCTGGAACCCTTTCAAATGCCACAGACAATTTGGCCCTCTCTGCTTTCTTGCGGACTCCATCCTCAAAAGCACCTTTTTTCGCTTTCGGCAGCCTCCGGAGCAAAAAAGACAAACGTCCAGGTTTTGCTGCCACAGCAAAGGTGCCAGCGGGGAAAAGTAATGCTGGTTCTCACTGCCTCCTGGAACCCTTTCAAATGCCACAGACAATTTGGCCCTCTCTGCTTTCTTGCGGACTCCATCCTCAAAAGCACCTTTTTTCGCTTTCGGCATCCTCGGGAGCAAAAAAGACAAACGTCCAGGTTTTGCTGCCACAGCAAAGGTGCCAGCGGGGAAAAGTAATGCTGGTTCTCACTGCCTCCTGGAACCTCTTCAAATGCCCCAGACAATTTGGCACTCTCTGCTTTCCTGCGGACTCTATCCTCAAAAGCACCTGTTTTCGCTTTCGGCAGCCTCCGGAGCAAAACAGACAAACGTCCAGCTTTTGCTGCCACAGCAAAGGTGCCAGCGGGGAAAAGTAATGCTGGTTCTCACTGCCTCCTGGAACCCTTTCAAATGCCACAGACAATTTGGCCCTCTCTGCTTTCCTGCGGACTCCATCCTCAAAAGCACCTTTTTTCGCTTTCGGCATCCTCCGGAGCAAAAAAGACAAACGTCCAGGTTTTGCTGCCACAGCAAAGGTGCCAGCGGGGAAAAGTAATGCTGGTTCTCACTGCCTCCTGGAACCCTTTCAAATGCCCCAGACAATTTGGCCCTCTCTGCTTTCTTGCGGACTCCATCCTCAAAAGCACCTTTTTACGCTTTCGGCATCCTCCGGAGCAAAAAAGACAAACGTCCAGCTTTTGCTGCCACAGCAAAGGTGCCAGCGGGGAAAAGTAATGCTGGTTCTCACTGCCTCCTGGAACCCTTTCAAATGCACCACACAATTTGGCCCTCTCTGCTTTCCTGCGGACTCCATCCTCAAAAGCACCTTTTTTCGCTTTCGGCGGTGTTTGGAGCAAAAAAGACAAACGTCCAGCTTTTGCTGCCACAGCAAAGGTGCCAGCGGGGAAAAGTAATGCTGGTTCTCACTGCCTCCTGGAACCCTTTCAAATGCCTCAGACAATTTGGCCCTCTCTGCTTTCCTGCGGACTCCATCCTCAAAAGCACCTTTTTTCGCTTTCGGCAGCCTCCGGAGCAAAAAAGACAAACGTCCAGGTTTTGCTGCCACAGCAAAGGTGCCAGCGGGGAAAAGTAATGCTGGTTCTCACTGCCTCCTGGAACCCTTTCAAATGCCCCAGACAATTTGACCCTCTCTGTTTTCCTGCGGACTCTATCCTCAAAAGCACCTTTTCTCGCTTTCGGCGTTGTTTGGAGCAAAAAAGACAAACGTCCAGGTTTTGCTGCCACAGCAAAGGTGCCAGCGGGGAAAAGTAATGCTGGTTCTCACTGCCTCCTGGAACCTCTTCAAATGCCCCAGACAATTTGGCACTCTCTGCTTTCCTGCGGACTCAATCCTCAAAAGGACCTGTTTTCGCTTTCGGCAGCCTCCGGAGCAAAACAGACAAACGTCCAGCTTTTGCTGCCACAGCAAAGGTGCCAGCGGGGAAAAGTAATGCTGGTTCTCACTGCCTCCTGGAATACTTTCAAATGCCACAGACAATTTGGCCCTCTCTGCTTTCTTGCGGACTCCATCCTCAAAAGCACCTTTTTTCGCTTTCGGCATCCTCCGGAGCAAAAAAGACAAACGTCCAGGTTTTGCTTCCACAGCAAAGGTGCCAGCGGGGAAAAGTAATGCTGGTTCTCACTGCCTCCTGGAACCCTTTCAAATGCCACAGACAATTTGGCCCTCTCTGTTTTCCTGCGGACTCTATCCTCAAAAGCACCTGTTTTCGCTTTCGGCGGTGTTTGGAGCAAAAAAGACAAACGTCCAGCTTTTGCTGCCACAGCAAAGGTGCCAGCGGGGAAAAGTAATGCTGGTTCTCACTGCCTCCTGGAACCCTTTCAAATTCCACAGACAATTTGGCCCTCTCTGCTTTCCTGCGGACTCCATCCTCAAAAGCACCTTTTTTCGCTTTCGGGTTGTTTGGAGCAAAAAAGACAAACGTCCATTTTTTGCTGCCACAGCAAAGGTGCCAGCGGGGAAAAGTAATGCTGGTTCTCACTGCCTCCTGGAACCCTTTCAAATGCACCACACAATTTGGCCCTCTCTGCTTTCCTGCGGACTCCATCCTCAAAAGCACCTTTTTTCGCTTTCGGCGGTGTTTGGAGCAAAAAAGACAAACGTCCAGCTTTTGCTGCCACAGCAAAGGTGCCAGCGGGGAAAAGTAATGCTGGTTCTCACTGCCTCCTGGAACCCTTTCAAATGCACCACACAATTTGGCCCTCTCTGCTTTCCTGCGGACTCCATCCTCAAAAGCACCTTTTTTCGCTTTCGGGGGTGTTTGGAGCAAAAAAGACAAACGTCCAGCTTTTGCTGCCACAGCAAAGGTGCCAGCGGGGAAAAGTAATGCTGGTTCTCACTGCCTCCTGGAACCTCTTCAAATGCCCCAGACAATTTGGCACTCTCTGCTTTCCTGCCGACTCAATCCTCAAAAGCACCTGTTTTCGCTTTCGGCAGCCTCCGGAGCAAAACAGACAAACGTCCAGCTTTTGCTGCCACAGCAAAGGTGCCAGCGGGGAAAAGTAATGCTGGTTCTCACTGCCTCCTGGAACCCTTTCAAATGCCACAGACAATTTGGCCCTCTCTGTTTTCCTGCGGACTCTATCCTCAAAAGCACCTGTTTTCGCTTTCGGCGGTGTTTGGAGCAAAAAAGACAAACGTCCAGCTTTTGCTGCCACAGCAAAGGTGCCAGCGGGGAAAAGTAATGCTGGTTCTCACTGCCTCCTGGAACCCTTTCAAATTCCACAGACAATTTGGCCCTCTCTGCTTTCCTGCGGACTCCATCCTCAAAAGCACCTTTTTTCGCTTTCGTCGTTGTTTGGAGCAAAAAAGACAAACGTCCAGGTTTTGCTGCCACAGCAAAGGTGCCAGCGGGGAAAAGTAATGCTGGTTCTCACTGCCTCCTGGAACCCTTTCAAATGCACCACACAATTTGGCCCTCTCTGCTTTCCTGCGGACTCCATCCTCAAAAGCACCTTTTTTCGCTTTCGGCGGTGTTTGGAGCAAAAAAGACAAACGTCCAGCTTTTGCTGCCACAGCAAAGGTGCCAGCGGGGAAAAGGAATGCTGGTTCTCACTGCCTCCTGGAACCCTTTCAAATGCACCACACAATTTGGCCCTCTCTGCTTTCCTGCGGACTCCATCCTCAAAAGCATCTTTTTTCGCTTTCGGGGGTGTTTGGAGCAAAAAAGACAAACGTCCAGCTTTTGCTGCCACAGCAAAGGTGCCAGCAGGGAAAAGTAATGCTGGTTCTCACTGCCTCCTGGAACCCTTTCAAATGCCACAGACAATTTGGCCCTCTCTGCTTTCCTGCGGACTCCATCCTCAAAAGCACCTTTTTTCGCTTTCGGCAGCCTCCGGAGCAAAAAAGACAAACGTCCAGGTTTTGCTGCCACAGCAAAGGTGCCAGCGGGGAAAAGTAATGCTGGTTCTCACTGCCTCCTGGAACCCTTTCAAATGCACCACACAATTTGGCCCTCTCTGCTTTCCTGCGGACTCTATCCTCAAAAGCACCTTTTTTCGCTTTCGGCGGTGTTTGGAGCAAAAAAGACAAACGTCCAGCTTTTGCTGCCACAGCAAAGGTGCCAGCGGGGAAAAGTAATGCTGGTTCTCACTGCCTCCTGGAACCCTTTCAAATGCCACAGACAATTTGGCCCTCTCTGCTTTCCTGCGGACTCCATCCTCAAAAGCACCTTTTTTCGCTTTCGGCATCCTCGGGAGCAAAAAAGACAAACGTCCAGCTTTTGCTGCCACAGCAAAGGTGCCAGCGGGGAAAAGTAATGCTGGTTCTCACTGCCTCCTGGAACCCTTTCAAATGCCCCAGACAATTTGGCCCTCTCTGCTTTCCTGCGGACTCCATCCTCAAAAGCACCTGTTTTCGCTTTCGGCAGCCTCCGGAGCAAAAAAGACAAACGTCCAGCTTTTGCTGCCACAGCAAAGGTGCCAGCGGGGAAAAGTAATGCTGGTTCTCACTCCCTCCTGGAACCCTTTCAAATGCCCCAGACAATTTGACCCTCTCTGTTTTCCTGCGGACTCTATCCTCAAAAGCACCTTTTCTAGCTTTCGGCGTTGTTTGGAGCAAAAAAGACAAACGTCCAGCTTTTGCTGCCACAGCAAAGGTGCCAGCGGGGAAAAGTAATGCTGGTTCTCACTGCCTCCTGGAACCTCTTCAAATGCCCCAGACAATTTGGCACTCTCTGCTTTCCTGCCGACTCAATCCTCAAAAGCACCTGTTTTCGCTTTCGGCAGCCTCCGGAGCAAAACAGACAAACGTCCAGCTTTTGCTGCCACAGCAAAGGTGCCAGCGGGGAAAAGTAATGCTGGTTCTCACTGCCTCCTGGAACCTCTTCAAATGCCCCAGACAATTTGGCACTCTCTGCTTTCCTGCCGACTCAATCCTCAAAAGCACCTGTTTTCGCTTTCGGCAGCCTCCGGAGCAAAAAAGACAAACGTCCAGCTTTTGCTGCCACAGCAAAGGTGCCAGCGGGGAAAAGTAATGCTGGTTCTCACTGCCTCCTGGAACCCTTTCAAATTCCACAGACAATTTGGCCCTCTCTGCTTTCCTGCGGACTCCATCCTCAAAAGCACCTTTTTTCGCTTTCGGGGGTGTTTGGAGCAAAAAAGACAAACGTCCATTTTTTGCTGCCACAGCAAAGGTGCCAGCGGGGAAAAGTAATGCTGGTTCTCACTGCCTCCTGGAACCCTTTCAAATGCACCACACAATTTGGCCCTCTCTGCTTTCCTGCGGACTCCATCCTCAAAAGCACCTTTTTTCGCTTTCGGCGGTGTTTGGAGCAAAAAAGACAAACGTCCAGCTTTTGCTGCCACAGCAAAGGTGCCAGCGGGGAAAAGTAATGCTGGTTCTCACTGCCTCCTTGAACCCTTTCAAATGCACCACACAATTTGGCCCTCTCTGCTTTCCTGCGGACTCCATCCTCAAAAGCACCTTTTTTCGCTTTCGGGGGTGTTTGGAGCAAAAAAGACAAACGTCCAGCTTTTGCTGCCACAGCAAAGGTGCCAGCCGGGAAAAGTAATGCTGGTTCTCACTGCCTCCTGGAACCCTTTCAAATGCCACAGACAATTTGGCCCTCTCTGCTTTCCTGCGGACTCCATCCTCAAAAGCACCTTTTTTCGCTTTCGGCAGCCTCCGGAGCAAAAAAGACAAACGTCCAGGTTTTGCTGCCACAGCAAAGGTGCCAGCGGGGAAAAGTAATGCTGGTTCTCACTGCCTCCTGGAACCCTTTCAAATGCACCACACAATTTGGCCCTCTCTGCTTTCCTGCGGACTCTATCCTCAAAAGCACCTTTTTTCGCTTTCGGCGGTGTTTGGAGCAAAAAAGACAAACGTCCAGCTTTTGCTGCCACAGCAAAGGTGCCAGCAGGGAAAAGTAATGCTGGTTCTCACTGCCTCCTGGAACCCTTTCAAATGCCACAGACAATTTGGCCCTCTCTGCTTTCCTGCGGACTCCATCCTCAAAAGCAACTTTTTTCGCTTTCGGCAGCCTCCGGAGCAAAAAAGACAAACGTCCAGGTTTTGCTGCCACAGCAAAGGTGCCAGCGGGGAAAAGTAATGCTGGTTCTCACTGCCTCCTGGAACCCTTTCAAATGCACCACACAATTTGGCCCTCTCTGCTTTCCTGCGGACTCTATCCTCAAAAGCACCTTTTTTCGCTTTCGGCGGTGTTTGGAGCAAAAAAGACAAACGTCCAGCTTTTGCTGCCACAGCAAAGGTGCCAGCGGGGAAAAGTAATGCTGGTTCTCACTGCCTCCTGGAACCCTTTCAAATGCCACAGACAATTTGGCCCTCTCTGCTTTCCTGCGGACTCCATCCTCAAAAGCACCTTTTTTCGCTTTCAGGGGTGTTTGGAGCAAAAAAGACAAACGTCCAGCTTTTGCTGCCACAGCAAAGGTGCCAGCGGGGAAAAGTAATGCTGGTTCTCACTGCCTCCTGGAACCCTTTCAAATGCCCCAGACAATTTGGCCCTCTCTGCTTTCCTGCGGACTCCATCCTCAAAAGCACCTGTTTTCGCTTTCGGCAGCCTCCGGAGCAAAAAAGACAAACGTCCAGCTTTTGCTGCCACAGCAAAGGTGCCAGCGGGGAAAAGTAATGCTGGTTCTCACTCCCTCCTGGAACCCTTTCAAATGCCCCAGACAATTTGACCCTCTCTGTTTTCCTGCGGACTCTATCCTCAAAAGCACCTTTTCTAGCTTTCGGCGTTGTTTGGAGCAAAAAAGACAAACGTCCAGCTTTTGCTGCCACAGCAAAGGTGCCAGCGGGGAAAAGTAATGCTGGTTCTCACTGCCTCCTGGAACCTCTTCAAATGCCCCAGACAATTTGGCACTCTCTGCTTTCCTGCCGACTCAATCCTCAAAAGCACCTGTTTTCGCTTTCGGCAGCCTCCGGAGCAAAACAGACAAACGTCCAGCTTTTGCTGCCACAGCAAAGGTGCCAGCGGGGAAAAGTAATGCTGGTTCTCACTGCCTCCTGGAACCCTTTCAAATGCCACAGACAATTTGGCCCTCTCTGTTTTCCTGCGGACTCTATCCTCAAAAGCACCTGTTTTCGCTTTCGGCGGTGTTTGGAGCAAAAAAGACAAACGTCCAGCTTTTGCTGCCACAGCAAAGGTGCCAGCGGGGAAAAGTAATGCTGGTTCTCACTGCCTCCTGGAACCCTTTCAAATTCCACAGACAATTTGGCCCTCTCTGCTTTCCTGCGGACTCCATCCTCAAAAGCACCTTTTTTCGCTTTCGGGGGTGTTTGGAGCAAAAAAGACAAACGTCCATTTTTTGCTGCCACAGCAAAGGTGCCAGCGGGGAAAAGTAATGCTGGTTCTCACTGCCTCCTGGAACCCTTTCAAATGCACCACACAATTTGGCCCTCTCTGCTTTCCTGCGGACTCCATCCTCAAAAGCACCTTTTTTCGCTTTCGGCGGTGTTTGGAGCAAAAAAGACAAACGTCCAGCTTTTGCTGCCACAGCAAAGGTGCCAGCGGGGAAAAGTAATGCTGGTTCTCACTGCCTCCTGGAACCCTTTCAAATGCACCACACAATTTGGCCCTCTCTGCTTTCCTGCGGACTCCATCCTCAAAAGCACCTTTTTTCGCTTTCGGGGGTGTTTGGAGCAAAAAAGACAAACGTCCAGCTTTTGCTGCCACAGCAAAGGTGCCAGCCGGGAAAAGTAATGCTGGTTCTCACTGCCTCCTGGAACCCTTTCAAATGCCACAGACAATTTGGCCCTCTCTGCTTTCCTGCGGACTCCATCCTCAAAAGCACCTTTTTTCGCTTTCGGCAGCCTCCGGAGCAAAAAAGACAAACGTCCAGGTTTTGCTGCCACAGCAAAGGTGCCAGCGGGGAAAAGTAATGCTGGTTCTCACTGCCTCCTGGAACCCTTTCAAATGCACCACACAATTTGGCCCTCTCTGCTTTCCTGCGGACTCTATCCTCAAAAGCACCTTTTTTCGCTTTCGGCGGTGTTTGGAGCAAAAAAGACAAACGTTCCGGTTTTGCTGCCACAGCAAAGGTGCCAGCGGGGAAAAGTAATGCTGGTTCTCACTGCCTCCTGGAACTCTTTCAAATGCCCCAGACAATTTGGCCCTCTCTGCTTTCCTGCGGACTCCATCCTCAAAAGCACCTTTTTTCGCTTTCGGCAGCCTCCGGAGCAAAAAAGACAAACGTCCAGGTTTTGCTGCCACAGCAAAGGTGCCAGCGGGGAAAAGTAATGCTGGTTCTCACTGCCTCCTGGAACCCTTTCAAATGCCCCAGACAATTTGGCCCTCTCTGCTTTCCTGCGGACTCTATCCTCAAAAGCACCTTTTTTCGCTTTCGGCGGTGTTTGGAGCAAAAAAGACAAACGTCCAGCTTTTGCTGCCACAGCAAAGGTGCCAGCGGGGAAAAGTAATGCTGGTTCTCACTGCCTCCTGGAACCCTTTCAAATGCCACAGACAATTTGGCCCTCTCTGCTTTCCTGCGGACTCCATCCTCAAAAGCACCTTTTTTCGCTTTCGGCATCCTCCGGAGCAAAAAAGACAAACGTCCAGGTTTTGCTGCCACAGCAAAGGTGCCAGCGGGGAAAAGTAATGCTGGTTCTCACTGCCTCCTGGAACCCTTTCAAATGCCCCAGACAATTTGGCCCTCTCTGCTTTCTTGCGGACTCCATCCTCAAAAGCACCTTTTTACGCTTTCGGCATCCTCCGGAGCAAAAAAGACAAACGTCCAGCTTTTGCTGCCACAGCAAAGGTGCCAGCGGGGAAAAGTAATGCTGGTTCTCACTGCCTCCTGGAACCCTTTCAAATGCACCACACAATTTGGCCCTCTCTGCTTTCCTGCGGACTCCATCCTCAAAAGCACCTTTTTTCGCTTTCGGCGGTGTTTGGAGCAAAAAAGACAAACGTCCAGCTTTTGCTGCCACAGCAAAGGTGCCAGCGGGGAAAAGTAATGCTGGTTCTCACTGCCTCCTGGAACCCTTTCAAATGCACCACACAATTTGGCCCTCTCTGCTTTCCTGCGGACTCCATCCTCAAAAGCACCTTTTTTCGCTTTCGGCGGTGTTTGGAGCAAAAAAGACAAACGTCCAGCTTTTGCTGCCACAGCAAAGGTGCCAGCGGGGAAAAGTAATGCTGGTTCTCACTGCCTCCTGGAACCCTTTCAAATGCCAAAGACAATTTGGCTCTCTCTGCTTTCTTGCGGACTCCATCCTCAAAAGCACCTTTTTTCGCTTTCGGCAGCCTCCGGAGCAAAAAAGACAAACGTCCAGCTTTTGCTGCCACAGCAAAGGTGCCAGCGGGGAAAAGTAATGCTGGTTCTCACTGCCTCCTGGAACCCTTTCAAATGCACCACACAATTTGGCCCTCTCTGCTTTCCTGCGGACTCTATCCTCAAAAGCACCTTTTTTCGCTTTCGGGGGTGTTTGGAGCAAAAAAGACAAACGTCCAGCTTTTGCTGCCACAGCAAAGGTGCCAGCGGGGAAAAGGAATGCTGGTTCTCACTGCCTCCTGGAACCCTTTCAAATGCCCCAGACAATTTGGCCCTCTCTGCTTTCTTGCGGACTCCATCCTCAAAAGCACCTTTTTTCGCTTTCGGCATCCTCGGGAGCAAAAAAGACAAACGTCCAGCTTTTGCTGCCACAGCAAAGGTGCCAGCGGGGAAAAGTAATGCTGGTTCTCACTGCCTCCTGGAACCCTTTCAAATGCCCCAGACAATTTGGCCCTCTCTGCTTTCCTGCGGACTCTATCCTCAAAAGCACCTTTTTTCGCTTTCGGCGGTGTTTGGAGCAAAAAAGACAAACGTCCAGCTTTTGCTGCCACAGCAAAGGTGCCAGCGGGGAAAAGTAATGCTGGTTCTCACTGCCTCCTGGAACCCTTTCAAATGCCACAGACAATTTGGCCCTCTCTGCTTTCCTGCGGACTCCATCCTCAAAAGCACCTTTTTTCGCTTTCGGCATCCTCCGGAGCAAAAAAGACAAACGTCCAGGTTTTGCTGCCACAGCAAAGGTGCCAGCGGGGAAAAGTAATGCTGGTTCTCACTGCCTCCTGGAACCCTTTCAAATGCCCCAGACAATTTGGCCCTCTCTGCTTTCTTGCGGACTCCATCCTCAAAAGCACCTTTTTACGCTTTCGGCATCCTCCGGAGCAAAAAAGACAAACGTCCAGCTTTTGCTGCCACAGCAAAGGTGCCAGCGGGGAAAAGTAATGCTGGTTCTCACTGCCTCCTGGAACCCTTTCAAATGCACCACACAATTTGGCCCTCTCTGCTTTCCTGCGGACTCCATCCTCAAAAGCACCTTTTTTCGCTTTCGGCGGTGTTTGGAGCAAAAAAGACAAACGTCCAGCTTTTGCTGCCACAGCAAAGGTGCCAGCGGGGAAAAGTAATGCTGGTTCTCACTGCCTCCTGGAACCCTTTCAAATGCACCACACAATTTGGCCCTCTCTGCTTTCCTGCGGACTCCATCCTCAAAAGCACCTTTTTTCGCTTTCGGGGGTGTTTGGAGCAAAAAAGACAAACGTCCAGCTTTTGCTGCCACAGCAAAGGTGCCAGCGGGGAAAAGTAATGCTGGTTCTCACTGCCTCCTGGAACCCTTTAAAATGCCAAAGACAATTTGGCTCTCTCTGCTTTCTTGCGGACTCCATCCTCAAAAGCACCTTTTTTCGCTTTCGGCAGCCTCCGGAGCAAAAAAGACAAACGTCCAGCTTTTGCTGCCACAGCAAAGGTGCCAGCGGGGAAAAGTAATGCTGGTTCTCACTGCCTCCTGGAACCCTTTCAAATGCACCACACAATTTGGCCCTCTCTGCTTTCCTGCGGACTCTATCCTCAAAAGCACCTTTTTTCGCTTTCGGGGGTGTTTGGAGCAAAAAAGACAAACGTCCAGCTTTTGCTGCCACAGCAAAGGTGCCAGCGGGGAAAAGGAATGCTGGTTCTCACTGCCTCCTGGAACCCTTTCAAATGCACCACACAATTTGGCCCTCTCTGCTTTCTTGCGGACACCATCCTCAAAAGCACCTTTTTTCGCTTTCGGCATCCTCGGGAGCAAAAAAGACAAACGTCCAGCTTTTGCTGCCACAGCAAAGGTGCCAGCGGGGAAAAGTAATGCTGGTTCTCACTGCCTCCTGGAACCCTTTCAAATGCACCACACAATTTGGCCCTCTCTGCTTTCCTGCGGACTCCATCCTCAAAAGCACCTTTTTTCGCTTACGGCAGCCTCCGGAGCAAAAAAGACAAACGTCCAGCTTTTGCTGCCACAGCAAAGGTGCCAGCGGGGAAAAGTAATGCTGGTTCTCACTGCCTCCTGGAACCCTTTCAAATGCCACAGACAATTTGGCCCTCTCTGCTTTCCTGCGGACTCTATCCTCAAAAGCACCTTTTTTCGCTTTCGGCGGTGTTTGGATCAAAAAAGACAAACGTCCAGCTTTTGCTGCCACAGCAAAGGTGCCAGCGGGGAAAAGTAATGCTGGTTCTCACTCCCTCCTGGAACCCTTTCAAATGCCCCAGACAATTTGGCCCTCTCTGCTTTCTTGCGGACTCCATCCTCAAAAGCACCTTTTTTTGCTTTCGGCAGCCTCCGGAGCAAAAAAGACAAACGTCCAGGTTTTGCTGCCACAGCAAAGGTGCCAGCGGGGAAAAGTAATGCTGGTTCTCACTGCCTCCTGGAACCCTTTCAAATGCCACAGACAATTGGGCCCTCTCTGCTTTCTTGCGGACTCCATCCTCAAAAGCACCTTTTTTCGCTTTCGGCATCCTCGGGAGCAAAAAAGACAAACGTCCAGGTTTTGCTGCCACAGCAAAGGTGCCAGCGGGGAAAAGTAATGCTGGTTCTCACTGCCTCCTGGAACCTCTTCAAATGCCCCAGACAATTTGGCACTCTCTGCTTTCCTGCGGACTCTATCCTCAAAAGCACCTGTTTTCGCTTTCGGCAGCCTCCGGAGCAAAACAGACAAACGTCCAGCTTTTGCTGCCACAGCAAAGGTGCCAGCGGGGAAAAGTAATGCTGGTTCTCACTGCCTCCTGGAACCCTTTCAAATGCCACAGACAATTTGGCCCTCTCTGCTTTCCTGCGGACTCCATCCTCAAAAGCACCTTTTTTCGCTTTCGGCATCCTCCGGAGCAAAAAAGACAAACGTCCAGGTTTTGCTGCCACAGCAAAGGTGCCAGCGGGGAAAAGTAATGCTGGTTCTCACTGCCTCCTGGAACCCTTTCAAATGCCCCAGACAATTTGGCCCTCTCTGCTTTCTTACGGACTCCATCCTCAAAAGCACCTTTTTACGCTTTCGGCATCCTCCGGAGCAAAAAAGACAAACGTCCAGCTTTTGCTGCCACAGCAAAGGTGCCAGCGGGGAAAAGTAATGCTGGTTCTCACTGCCTCCTGGAACCCTTTCAAATGCACCACACAATTTGGCCCTCTCTGCTTTCCTGCGGACTCCATCCTCAAAAGCACCTTTTTTCGCTTTCGGGGGTGTTTGGAGCAAAAAAGACAAACGTCCAGCTTTTGCTGCCACAGCAAAGGTGCCAGCGGGGAAAAGTAATGCCGGTTCTCACTGCCTCCTGGAACCCTTTCAAATGCCTCAGACAATTTGGCCCTCTCTGCTTTCCTGCGGACTCCATCCTCAAAAGCACCTTTTTTCGCTTTCGGCAGCCTCCGGAGCAAAAAAGACAAACGTCCAGGTTTTGCTGCCACAGCAAAGGTGCCAGCGGGGAAAAGTAATGCTGGTTCTCACTGCCTCCTGGAACCCTTTCAAATGCCACAGACAATTGGGCCCTCTCTGCTTTCCTGCGGACTCCATCCTCAAAAGCACCTTTTTTCGCTTTCGGCATCCTCGGGAGCAAAAAAGACAAACGTCCAGGTTTTGCTGCCACAGCAAAGGTGCCAGCGGGGAAAAGTAATGCTGGTTCTCACTGCCTCCTGGAACCTCTTCAAATGCCCCAGACAATTTGGCACTCTCTGCTTTCCTGCGGACTCTATCCTCAAAAGCACCTGTTTTCGCTTTCGGCAGCCTCCGGAGCAAAACAGACAAACGTCCAGCTTTTGCTGCCACAGCAAAGGTGCCAGCGGGGAAAAGTAATGCTGGTTCTCACTGCCTCCTGGAACCCTTTCAAATGCCCCAGACAATTTGACCCTCTCTGTTTTCCTGCGGACTCTATCCTCAAAAGCACCTTTTCTCGCTTTCGGCGTTGTTTGGAGCAAAAAAGACAAACGTCCAGGTTTTGCTGCCACAGCAAAGGTGCCAGCGGGGAAAAGTAATGCTGGTTCTCACTGCCTCCTGGAACCTCTTCAAATGCCCCAGACAATTTGGCACTCTCTGCTTTCCTGCGGACTCAATCCTCAAAAGCACCTTTTTTCGCTTTCGGCAGCCTCCGGAGCAAAACAGACAAACGTCCAGCTTTTGCTGCCACAGCAAAGGTGCCAGCGGGGAAAAGTAATGCTGGTTCTCACTGCCTCCTGGAATACTTTCAAATGCCACAGACAATTTGGCCCTCTCTGCTTTCTTGCGGACTCCATCCTCAAAAGCACCTTTTTTCGCTTTCGGCATCCTCCGGAGCAAAAAAGACAAACGTCCAGGTTTTGCTTCCACAGCAAAGGTGCCAGCGGGGAAAAGTAATGCTGGTTCTCACTGCCTCCTGGAACCCTTTCAAATGCCACAGACAATTTGGCCCTCTCTGTTTTCCTGCGGACTCTATCCTCAAAAGCACCTGTTTTCGCTTTCGGCGGTGTTTGGAGCAAAAAAGACAAACGTCCAGCTTTTGCTGCCACAGCAAAGGTGCCAGCGGGGAAAAGTAATGCTGGTTCTCACTGCCTCCTGGAACCCTTTCAAATTCCACAGACAATTTGGCCCTCTCTGCTTTCCTGCGGACTCCATCCTCAAAAGCACCTTTTTTCGCTTTCGGGGTTGTTTGGAGCAAAAAAGACAAACGTCCATTTTTTGCTGCCACAGCAAAGGTGCCAGCGGGGAAAAGTAATGCTGGTTCTCACTGCCTCCTGGAACCCTTTCAAATGCACCACACAATTTGGCCCTCTCTGCTTTCCTGCGGACTCCATCCTCAAAAGCACCTTTTTTCGCTTTCGGCGGTGTTTGGAGCAAAAAAGACAAACGTCCAGCTTTTGCTGCCACAGCAAAGGTGCCAGCGGGGAAAAGTAATGCTGGTTCTCACTGCCTCCTGGAACCCTTTCAAATGCACCACACAATTTGGCCCTCTCTGCTTTCCTGCGGACTCCATCCTCAAAAGCACCTTTTTTCGCTTTCGGGGGTGTTTGGAGCAAAAAAGACAAACGTCCAGCTTTTGCTGCCACAGCAAAGGTGCCAGCGGGGAAAAGTAATGCTGGTTCTCACTGCCTCCTGGAACCCTTTCAAATGCACCACACAATTTGGCCCTCTCTGCTTTCCTGCGGACTCCATCCTCAAAAGCACCTTTTTTCGCTTTCGGCGGTGTTTGGAGCAAAAAAGACAAACGTCCAGCTTTTGCTGCCACAGCAAAGGTGCCAGCGGGGAAAAGTAATGCTGGTTCTCACTGCCTCCTGGAACCCTTTCAAATTCCACAGACAATTTGGCCCTCTCTGCTTTCCTGCGGACTCCATCCTCAAAAGCATCTTTTTTCGCTTTCGGGGGTGTTTGGAGCAAAAAAGACAAACGTCCATTTTTTGCTGCCACAGCAAAGGTGCCAGCGGGGAAAAGTAATGCTGGTTCTCACTGCCTCCTGGAACCCTTTCAAATGCACCACACAATTTGGCCCTCTCTGCTTTCCTGCGGACTCCATCCTCAAAAGCACCTGTTTTCGCTTTCGGCGGTGTTTGGAGCAAAAAAGACAAACGTCCAGCTTTTGCTGCCACAGCAAAGGTGCCAGCGGGGAAAAGTAATGCTGGTTCTCACTGCCTCCTGGAACCCTTTCAAATGCACCACACAATTTGGCCCTCTCTGCTTTCCTGCGGACTCCATCCTCAAAAGCATCTTTTTTCGCTTTCGGGGGTGTTTGGAGCAAAAAAGACAAACGTCCAGGTTTTGCTGCCACAGCAAAGGTGCCAGCAGGGAAAAGTAATGCTGGTTCTCACTGCCTCCTGGAACCCTTTCAAATGCCACAGACAATTTGGCCCTCTCTGCTTTCCTGCGGACTCCATCCTCAAAAGCACCTTTTTTCGCTTTCGGCAGCCTCCGGAGCAAAAAAGACAAACGTCCAGGTTTTGCTGCCACAGCAAAGGTGCCAGCGGGGAAAAGTAATGCTGGTTCTCACTGCCTCCTGGAACCCTTTCAAATGCACCACACAATTTGGCCCTCTCTGCTTTCCTGCGGACTCTATCCTCAAAAGCACCTTTTTTCGCTTTCGGCGGTGTTTGGAGCAAAAAAGACAAACGTCCAGCTTTTGCTGCCACAGCAAAGGTGCCAGCGGGGAAAAGTAATGCTGGTTCTCACTGCCTCCTGGAACCCTTTCAAATGCCACAGACAATTTGGCCCTCTCTGCTTTCCTGCGGACTCCATCCTCAAAAGCACCTTTTTTCGCTTTCAGGGGTGTTTGGAGCAAAAAAGACAAACGTCCAGCTTTTGCTGCCACAGCAAAGGTGCCAGCGGGGAAAAGTAATGCTGGTTCTCACTGCCTCCTGGAACCCTTTCAAATGCACCACACAATTTGGCCCTCTCTGCTTTCCTGCGGACTCCATCCTCAAAAGCACCTTTTTTCGCTTTCGGCGGTGTTTGGAGCAAAAAAGACAAACGTCCAGCTTTTGCTGCCACAGCAAAGGTGCCAGCGGGGAAAAGTAATGCTGGTTCTCACTGCCTCCTGGAACCCTTTCAAATGCCCCAGACAATTTGGCCCTCTCTGCTTTCCTGCGGACTCCATCCTCAAAAGCACCTGTTTTCGCTTTCGGCAGCCTCCGGAGCAAAAAAGACAAACGTCCAGGTTTTGCTGCCACAGCAAAGGTGCCAGCGGGGAAAAGTAATGCTGGTTCTCACTCCCTCCTGGAACCCTTTCAAATGCCCCAGACAATTTGACCCTCTCTGTTTTCCTGCGGACTCTATCCTCAAAAGCACCTTTTCTCGCTTTCGGCGTTGTTTGGAGCAAAAAAGACAAACGTCCAGCTTTTGCTGCCACAGCAAAGGTGCCAGCGGGGAAAAGTAATGCTGGTTCTCACTGCCTCCTGGAACCTCTTCAAATGCCCCAGACAATTTGGCACTCTCTGCTTTCCTGCCGACTCAATCCTCAAAAGCACCTGTTTTCGCTTTCGGCAGCCTCCGGAGCAAAACAGACAAACGTCCAGCTTTTGCTGCCACAGCAAAGGTGCCAGCGGGGAAAAGTAATGCTGGTTCTCACTGCCTCCTGGAACCCTTTCAAATGCCACAGACAATTTGGCCCTCTCTGTTTTCCTGCGGACTCTATCCTCAAAAGCACCTGTTTTCGCTTTCGGCGGTGTTTGGAGCAAAAAAGACAAACGTCCAGCTTTTGCTGCCACAGCAAAGGTGCCAGCGGGGAAAAGTAATGCTGGTTCTCACTGCCTCCTGGAACCCTTTCAAATTCCACAGACAATTTGGCCCTCTCTGCTTTCCTGCGGACTCCATCCTCAAAAGCACCTTTTTTCGCTTTCGGGGGTGTTTGGAGCAAAAAAGACAAACGTCCATTTTTTGCTGCCACAGCAAAGGTGCCAGCGGGGAAAAGTAATGCTGGTTCTCACTGCCTCCTGGAACCCTTTCAAATGCACCACACAATTTGGCCCTCTCTGCTTTCCTGCGGACTCCATCCTCAAAAGCACCTTTTTTCGCTTTCGGCGGTGTTTGGAGCAAAAAAGACAAACGTCCAGCTTTTGCTGCCACAGCAAAGGTGCCAGCGGGGAAAAGTAATGCTGGTTCTCACTGCCTCCTGGAACCCTTTCAAATGCACCACACAATTTGGCCCTCTCTGCTTTCCTGCGGACTCCATCCTCAAAAGCACCTTTTTTCGCTTTCGGGGGTGTTTGGAGCAAAAAAGACAAACGTCCAGCTTTTGCTGCCACAGCAAAGGTGCCAGCCGGGAAAAGTAATGCTGGTTCTCACTGCCTCCTGGAACCCTTTCAAATGCCACAGACAATTTGGCCCTCTCTGCTTTCCTGCGGACTCCATCCTCAAAAGCACCTTTTTTCGCTTTCGGCAGCCTCCGGAGCAAAAAAGACAAACGTCCAGGTTTTGCTGCCACAGCAAAGGTGCCAGCGGGGAAAAGTAATGCTGGTTCTCACTGCCTCCTGGAACCCTTTCAAATGCACCACACAATTTGGCCCTCTCTGCTTTCCTGCGGACTCTATCCTCAAAAGCACCTTTTTTCGCTTTCGGCGGTGTTTGGAGCAAAAAAGACAAACGTCCAGCTTTTGCTGCCACAGCAAAGGTGCCAGCGGGGAAAAGTAATGCTGGTTCTCACTCCCTCCTGGAACCCTTTCAAATGCCAAAGACAATTTGGCCCTCTCTGCTTTCTTGCGGACTCCATCCTCAAAAGCACCTTTTTTCGCTTTCGTCGTTGTTTGGAGCAAAAAAGACAAACGTCCAGGTTTTGCTGCCACAGCAAAGGTGCCAGCGGGGAAAAGTAATGCTGGTTCTCACTGCCTCCTGGAACTCTTTCAAATGCCCCAGACAATTTGGCCCTCTCTGCTTTCCTGCGGACTCCATCCTCAAAAGCACCTTTTTTCGCTTTCGGCAGCCTCCGGAGCAAAAAAGACAAACGTCCAGCTTTTGCTGCCACAGCAAAGGTGCCAGCGGGGAAAAGTAATGCTGGTTCTCACTGCCTCCTGGAACCCTTTCAAATGCACCACACAATTTGGCCCTCTCTGCTTTCCTGCGGACTCTATCCTCAAAAGCACCTTTTTTCGCTTTCGGCGGTGTTTGGAGCAAAAAAGACAAACGTCCAGCTTTTGCTGCCACAGCAAAGGTGCCAGCGGGGAAAAGTAATGCTGGTTCTCACTGCCTCCTGGAACCCTTTCAAATGCACCACACAATTTGGCCCTCTCTGCTTTCTTGCGGACTCCATCCTCAAAAGCACCTTTTTTCGCTTTCGGCATCCTCGGGAGCAAAAAAGACAAACGTCCAGGTTTTGCTGCCACAGCAAAGGTGCCAGCCGGGAAAAGTAATGCTGGTTCTCACTCCCTCCTGGAACCCTTTCAAATGCCCCAGACAATTTGGCCCTCTCTGCTTTCTTGCGGACTCCATCCTCAAAAGCACCTTTTTTCGCTTTCGGCAGCCTCCGGAGCAAAAAAGACAAACGTCCAGGTTTTGCTGCCACAGCAAAGGTGCCAGCGGGGAAAAGTAATGCTGGTTCTCACTGCCTCCTGGAACCCTTTCAAATGCCACAGACAATTTGGCCCTCTCTGCTTTCTTGCGGACTCCATCCTCAAAAGCACCTTTTTTCGCTTTCGGCATCCTCGGGAGCAAAAAAGACAAACGTCCAGGTTTTGCTGCCACAGCAAAGGTGCCAGCGGGGAAAAGTAATGCTGGTTCTCACTGCCTCCTGGAACCTCTTCAAATGCCCCAGACAATTTGGCACTCTCTGCTTTCCTGCGGACTCTATCCTCAAAAGCACCTGTTTTCGCTTTCGGCAGCCTCCGGAGCAAAACAGACAAACGTCCAGCTTTTGCTGCCACAGCAAAGGTGCCAGCGGGGAAAAGTAATGCTGGTTCTCACTGCCTCCTGGAACCCTTTCAAATGCCACAGACAATTTGGCCCTCTCTGCTTTCCTGCGGACTCCATCCTCAAAAGCACCTTTTTTCGCTTTCGGCATCCTCCGGAGCAAAAAAGACAAACGTCCAGGTTTTGCTGCCACAGCAAAGGTGCCAGCGGGGAAAAGTAATGCTGGTTCTCACTGCCTCCTGGAACCCTTTCAAATGCCCCAGACAATTTGGCCCTCTCTGCTTTCTTGCGGACTACATCCTCAAAAGCACCTTTTTACGCTTTCGGCATCCTCCGGAGCAAAAAAGACAAACGTCCAGCTTTTGCTGCCACAGCAAAGGTGCCAGCGGGGAAAAGTAATGCTGGTTCTCACTGCCTCCTGGAACCCTTTCAAATGCACCACACAATTTGGCCCTCTCTGCTTTCCTGCGGACTCCATCCTCAAAAGCACCTTTTTTCGCTTTCGGGGGTGTTTGGAGCAAAAAAGACAAACGTCCAGCTTTTGCTGCCACAGCAAAGGTGCCAGCGGGGAAAAGTAATGCCGGTTCTCACTGCCTCCTGGAACCCTTTCAAATGCCTCAGACAATTTGGCCCTCTCTGCTTTCCTGCGGACTCCATCCTCAAAAGCACCTTTTTTCGCTTTCGGCAGCCTCCGGAGCAAAAAAGACAAACGTCCAGGTTTTGCTGCCACAGCAAAGGTGCCAGCGGGGAAAAGTAATGCTGGTTCTCACTGCCTCCTGGAACCCTTTCAAATGCCCCAGACAATTTGACCCTCTCTGTTTTCCTGCGGACTCTATCCTCAAAAGCACCTTTTTTCGCTTTCGGCGGTGTTTGGAGCAAAAAAGACAAACGTCCAGGTTTTGCTGCCACAGCAAAGGTGCCAGCGGGGAAAAGTAATGCTGGTTCTCACTGCCTCCTGGAACCTCTTCAAATGCCCCAGACAATTTGGCACTCTCTGCTTTCCTGCGGACTCCATCCTCAAAAGCACCTTTTTTCGCTTTCGGCGGTGTTTGGAGCAAAAAAGACAAACGTCCAGCTTTTGCTGCCACAGCAAAGGTGCCAGCGGGGAAAAGTAATGCTGGTTCTCACTGCCTCCTGGAACCCTTTCAAATGCACCACACAATTTGGCCCTCTCTGCTTTCCTGCGGACTCCATCCTCAAAAGCACCTTTTTTCGCTTTCGGGGGTGTTTGGAGCAAAAAAGACAAACGTCCAGCTTTTGCTGCCACAGCAAAGGTGCCAGCCGGGAAAAGTAATGCTGGTTCTCACTGCCTCCTGGAACCCTTTCAAATGCCACAGACAATTTGGCCCTCTCTGCTTTCCTGCGGACTCCATCCTCAAAAGCACCTTTTTTCGCTTTCGGCAGCCTCCGGAGCAAAAAAGACAAACGTCCAGGTTTTGCTGCCACAGCAAAGGTGCCAGCGGGGAAAAGTAATGCTGGTTCTCACTGCCTCCTGGAACCCTTTCAAATGCACCACACAATTTGGCCCTCTCTGCTTTCCTGCGGACTCTATCCTCAAAAGCACCTTTTTTCGCTTTCGGCGGTGTTTGGAGCAAAAAAGACAAACGTCCAGCTTTTGCTGCCACAGCAAAGGTGCCAGCGGGGAAAAGTAATGCTGGTTCTCACTCCCTCCTGGAACCCTTTCAAATGCCAAAGACAATTTGGCCCTCTCTGCTTTCTTGCGGACTCCATCCTCAAAAGCACCTTTTTTCGCTTTCGTCGTTGTTTGGAGCAAAAAAGACAAACGTCCAGGTTTTGCTGCCACAGCAAAGGTGCCAGCGGGGAAAAGTAATGCTGGTTCTCACTGCCTCCTGGAACTCTTTCAAATGCCCCAGACAATTTGGCCCTCTCTGCTTTCCTGCGGACTCCATCCTCAAAAGCACCTTTTTTCGCTTTCGGCAGCCTCCGGAGCAAAAAAGACAAACGTCCAGCTTTTGCTGCCACAGCAAAGGTGCCAGCGGGGAAAAGTAATGCTGGTTCTCACTGCCTCCTGGAACCCTTTCAAATGCCCCAGACAATTTGGCCCTCTCTGCTTTCCTGCGGACTCTATCCTCAAAAGCACCTTTTTTCGCTTTCGGCGGTGTTTGGAGCAAAAAAGACAAACGTCCAGCTTTTGCTGCCACAGCAAAGGTGCCAGCGGGGAAAAGTAATGCTGGTTCTCACTGCCTCCTGGAACCCTTTCAAATGCACCACACAATTTGGCCCTCTCTGCTTTCTTGCGGACTCCATCCTCAAAAGCACCTTTTTTCGCTTTCGGCATCCTCGGGAGCAAAAAAGACAAACGTCCAGGTTTTGCTGCCACAGCAAAGGTGCCAGCCGGGAAAAGTAATGCTGGTTCTCACTCCCTCCTGGAACCCTTTCAAATGCCCCAGACAATTTGGCCCTCTCTGCTTTCTTGCGGACTCCATCCTCAAAAGCACCTTTTTTCGCTTTCGGCAGCCTCCGGAGCAAAAAAGACAAACGTCCAGGTTTTGCTGCCACAGCAAAGGTGCCAGCGGGGAAAAGTAATGCTGGTTCTCACTGCCTCCTGGAACCCTTTCAAATGCCACAGACAATTTGGCCCTCTCTGCTTTCTTGCGGACTCCATCCTCAAAAGCACCTTTTTTCGCTTTCGGCATCCTCCGGAGCAAAAAAGACAAACGTCCAGGTTTTGCTGCCACAGCAAAGGTGCCAGCGGGGAAAAGTAATGCTGGTTCTCACTGCCTCCTGGAACCTCTTCAAATGCCCCAGACAATTTGGCACTCTCTGCTTTCCTGCGGACTCTATCCTCAAAAGCACCTGTTTTCGCTTTCGGCAGCCTCCGGAGCAAAACAGACAAACGTCCAGCTTTTGCTGCCACAGCAAAGGTGCCAGCGGGGAAAAGTAATGCTGGTTCTCACTGCCTCCTGGAACCCTTTCAAATGCCACAGACAATTTGGCCCTCTCTGCTTTCCTGCGGACTCCATCCTCAAAAGCACCTTTTTTCGCTTTCGGCATCCTCCGGAGCAAAAAAGACAAACGTCCAGGTTTTGCTGCCACAGCAAAGGTGCCAGCGGGGAAAAGTAATGCTGGTTCTCACTGCCTCCTGGAACCCTTTCAAATGCCCCAGACAATTTGGCCCTCTCTGCTTTCTTGCGGACTACATCCTCAAAAGCACCTTTTTACGCTTTCGGCATCCTCCGGAGCAAAAAAGACAAACGTCCAGCTTTTGCTGCCACAGCAAAGGTGCCAGCGGGGAAAAGTAATGCTGGTTCTCACTGCCTCCTGGAACCCTTTCAAATGCACCACACAATTTGGCCCTCTCTGCTTTCCTGCGGACTCCATCCTCAAAAGCACCTTTTTTCGCTTTCGGGGGTGTTTGGAGCAAAAAAGACAAACGTCCAGCTTTTGCTGCCACAGCAAAGGTGCCAGCGGGGAAAAGTAATGCCGGTTCTCACTGCCTCCTGGAACCCTTTCAAATGCCTCAGACAATTTGGCCCTCTCTGCTTTCCTGCGGACTCCATCCTCAAAAGCACCTTTTTTCGCTTTCGGCAGCCTCCGGAGCAAAAAAGACAAACGTCCAGGTTTTGCTGCCACAGCAAAGGTGCCAGCGGGGAAAAGTAATGCTGGTTCTCACTGCCTCCTGGAACCCTTTCAAATGCCCCAGACAATTTGACCCTCTCTGTTTTCCTGCGGACTCTATCCTCAAAAGCACCTTTTTTCGCTTTCGGCGGTGTTTGGAGCAAAAAAGACAAACGTCCAGGTTTTGCTGCCACAGCAAAGGTGCCAGCGGGGAAAAGTAATGCTGGTTCTCACTGCCTCCTGGAACCTCTTCAAATGCCCCAGACAATTTGGCACTCTCTGCTTTCCTGCGGACTCCATCCTCAAAAGCACCTTTTTTCGCTTTCGGCGGTGTTTGGAGCAAAAAAGACAAACGTCCAGCTTTTGCTGCCACAGCAAAGGTGCCAGCGGGGAAAAGTAATGCTGGTTCTCACTGCCTCCTGGAACCCTTTCAAATGCACCACACAATTTGGCCCTCTCTGCTTTCCTGCGGACTCCATCCTCAAAAGCACCTTTTTTCGCTTTCGGGGGTGTTTGGAGCAAAAAAGACAAACGTCCAGCTTTTGCTGCCACAGCAAAGGTGCCAGCCGGGAAAAGTAATGCTGGTTCTCACTGCCTCCTGGAACCCTTTCAAATGCCACAGACAATTTGGCCCTCTCTGCTTTCCTGCGGACTCCATCCTCAAAAGCACCTTTTTTCGCTTTCGGCAGCCTCCGGAGCAAAAAAGACAAACGTCCAGGTTTTGCTGCCACAGCAAAGGTGCCAGCGGGGAAAAGTAATGCTGGTTCTCACTGCCTCCTGGAACCCTTTCAAATGCACCACACAATTTGGCCCTCTCTGCTTTCCTGCGGACTCTATCCTCAAAAGCACCTTTTTTCGCTTTCGGCGGTGTTTGGAGCAAAAAAGACAAACGTCCAGCTTTTGCTGCCACAGCAAAGGTGCCAGCGGGGAAAAGTAATGCTGGTTCTCACTCCCTCCTGGAACCCTTTCAAATGCCAAAGACAATTTGGCCCTCTCTGCTTTCTTGCGGACTCCATCCTCAAAAGCACCTTTTTTCGCTTTCGTCGTTGTTTGGAGCAAAAAAGACAAACGTCCAGGTTTTGCTGCCACAGCAAAGGTGCCAGCGGGGAAAAGTAATGCTGGTTCTCACTGCCTCCTGGAACTCTTTCAAATGCCCCAGACAATTTGGCCCTCTCTGCTTTCCTGCGGACTCCATCCTCAAAAGCAACTTTTTTCGCTTTCGGCAGCCTCCGGAGCAAAAAAGACAAACGTCCAGCTTTTGCTGCCACAGCAAAGGTGCCAGCGGGGAAAAGTAATGCTGGTTCTCACTGCCTCCTGGAACCCTTTCAAATGCCCCAGACAATTTGGCCCTCTCTGCTTTCCTGCGGACTCTATCCTCAAAAGCACCTTTTTTCGCTTTCGGCGGTGTTTGGAGCAAAAAAGACAAACGTCCAGCTTTTGCTGCCACAGCAAAGGTGCCAGCGGGGAAAAGTAATGCTGGTTCTCACTGCCTCCTGGAGCCCTTTCAAATGCACCACACAATTTGGCCCTCTCTGCTTTCTTGCGGACTCCATCCTCAAAAGCACCTTTTTTCGCTTTCGGCATCCTCGGGAGCAAAAAAGACAAACGTCCAGGTTTTGCTGCCACAGCAAAGGTGCCAGCCGGGAAAAGTAATGCTGGTTCTCACTCCCTCCTGGAACCCTTTCAAATGCCCCAGACAATTTGGCCCTCTCTGCTTTCTTGCGGACTCCATCCTCAAAAGCACCTTTTTTCGCTTTCGGCAGCCTCCGGAGCAAAAAAGACAAACGTCCAGGTTTTGCTGCCACAGCAAAGGTGCCAGCGGGGAAAAGTAATGCTGGTTCTCACTGCCTCCTGGAACCCTTTCAAATGCCACAGACAATTTGGCCCTCTCTGCTTTCTTGCGGACTCCATCCTCAAAAGCACCTTTTTTCGCTTTCGGCATCCTCGGGAGCAAAAAAGACAAACGTCCAGGTTTTGCTGCCACAGCAAAGGTGCCAGCGGGGAAAAGTAATGCTGGTTCTCACTGCCTCCTGGAACCTCTTCAAATGCCCCAGACAATTTGGCACTCTCTGCTTTCCTGCGGACTCTATCCTCAAAAGCACCTGTTTTCGCTTTCGGCAGCCTCCGGAGCAAAACAGACAAACGTCCAGCTTTTGCTGCCACAGCAAAGGTGCCAGCGGGGAAAAGTAATGCTGGTTCTCACTGCCTCCTGGAACCCTTTCAAATGCCACAGACAATTTGGCCCTCTCTGCTTTCCTGCGGACTCCATCCTCAAAAGCACCTTTTTTCGCTTTCGGCATCCTCCGGAGCAAAAAAGACAAACGTCCAGGTTTTGCTGCCACAGCAAAGGTGCCAGCGGGGAAAAGTAATGCTGGTTCTCACTGCCTCCTGGAACCCTTTCAAATGCCCCAGACAATTTGGCCCTCTCTGCTTTCTTGCGGACTACATCCTCAAAAGCACCTTTTTACGCTTTCGGCATCCTCCGGAGCAAAAAAGACAAACGTCCAGCTTTTGCTGCCACAGCAAAGGTGCCAGCGGGGAAAAGTAATGCTGGTTCTCACTGCCTCCTGGAACCCTTTCAAATGCACCACACAATTTGGCCCTCTCTGCTTTCCTGCGGACTCCATCCTCAAAAGCACCTTTTTTCGCTTTCGGGGGTGTTTGGAGCAAAAAAGACAAACGTCCAGCTTTTGCTGCCACAGCAAAGGTGCCAGCGGGGAAAAGTAATGCCGGTTCTCACTGCCTCCTGGAACCCTTTCAAATGCCTCAGACAATTTGGCCCTCTCTGCTTTCCTGCGGACTCCATCCTCAAAAGCACCTTTTTTCGCTTTCGGCAGCCTCCGGAGCAAAAAAGACAAACGTCCAGGTTTTGCTGCCACAGCAAAGGTGCCAGCGGGGAAAAGTAATGCTGGTTCTCACTGCCTCCTGGAACCCTTTCAAATGCCCCAGACAATTTGACCCTCTCTGTTTTCCTGCGGACTCTATCCTCAAAAGCACCTTTTTTCGCTTTCGGCGGTGTTTGGAGCAAAAAAGACAAACGTCCAGGTTTTGCTGCCACAGCAAAGGTGCCAGCGGGGAAAAGTAATGCTGGTTCTCACTGCCTCCTGGAACCTCTTCAAATGCCCCAGACAATTTGGCACTCTCTGCTTTCCTGCGGACTCAATCCTCAAAAGCACCTGTTTTCGCTTTCGGCAGCCTCCGGAGCAAAACAGACAAACGTCCAGCTTTTGCTGCCACAGCAAAGGTGCCAGCGGGGAAAAGTAATGCTGGTTCTCACTGCCTCCTGGAATACTTTCAAATGCCACAGACAATTTGGCCCTCTCTGCTTTCTTGCAGACTCCATCCTCAAAAGCACCTTTTTTCGCTTTCGGCATCCTCCGGAGCAAAAAAGACAAACGTCCAGGTTTTGCTTCCACAGCAAAGGTGCCAGCGGGGAAAAGTAATGCTGGTTCTCACTGCCTCCTGGAACCCTTTCAAATGCCACAGACAATTTGGCCCTCTCTGTTTTCCTGCGGACTCTATCCTCAAAAGCACCTGTTTTCGCTTTCGGCGGTGTTTGGAGCAAAAAAGACAAACGTCCAGCTTTTGCTGCCACAGCAAAGGTGCCAGCGGGGAAAAGTAATGCTGGTTCTCACTGCCTCCTGGAACCCTTTCAAATTCCACAGACAATTTGGCCCTCTCTGCTTTCCTGCGGACTCCATCCTCAAAAGCACCTTTTTTCGCTTTCGGGGTTGTTTGGAGCAAAAAAGACAAACGTCCATTTTTTGCTGCCACAGCAAAGGTGCCAGCGGGGAAAAGTAATGCTGGTTCTCACTGCCTCCTGGAACCCTTTCAAATGCACCACACAATTTGGCCCTCTCTGCTTTCCTGCGGACTCCATCCTCAAAAGCACCTTTTTTCGCTTTCGGCGGTGTTTGGAGCAAAAAAGACAAACGTCCAGCTTTTGCTGCCACAGCAAAGGTGCCAGCGGGGAAAAGTAATGCTGGTTCTCACTGCCTCCTGGAACCCTTTCAAATGCACCACACAATTTGGCCCTCTCTGCTTTCCTGCGGACTCCATCCTCAAAAGCACCTGTTTTCGCTTTCGGGGGTGTTTGGAGCAAAAAAGACAAACGTCCAGCTTTTGCTGCCACAGCAAAGGTGCCAGCGGGGAAAAGTAATGCTGGTTCTCACTGCCTCCTGGAACCCTTTCAAATGCACCACACAATTTGGCCCTCTCTGCTTTCCTGCGGACTCCATCCTCAAAAGCACCTTTTTTCGCTTTCGGCGGTGTTTGGAGCAAAAAAGACAAACGTCCAGCTTTTGCTGCCACAGCAAAGGTGCCAGCGGGGAAAAGTAATGCTGGTTCTCACTGCCTCCTGGAACCCTTTCAAATTCCACAGACAATTTGGCCCTCTCTGCTTTCCTGCGGACTCCATCCTCAAAAGCACCTTTTTTCGCTTTCGGGGGTGTTTGGAGCAAAAAAGACAAACGTCCATTTTTTGCTGCCACAGCAAAGGTGCCAGCGGGGAAAAGTAATGCTGGTTCTCACTGCCTCCTGGAACCCTTTCAAATGCACCACACAATTTGGCCCTCTCTGCTTTCCTGCGGACTCCATCCTCAAAAGCACCTTTTTTCGCTTTCGGCAGCCTCCGGAGCGAAAAAGACAAACGTCCAGGTTTTGCTGCCACAGCAAAGGTGCCAGCGGGGAAAAGTAATGCTGGTTCTCACTGCCTCCTGGAACCCTTTCAAATGCACCACACAATTTGGCCCTCTCTGCTTTCCTGCGGACTCTATCCTCAAAAGCACCTTTTTTCGCTTTCGGCGGTGTTTGGAGCAAAAAAGACAAACGTCCAGCTTTTGCTGCCACAGCAAAGGTGCCAGCGGGGAAAAGTAATGCTGGTTCTCACTGCCTCCTGGAACCCTTTCAAATGCCACAGACAATTTGGCCCTCTCTGCTTTCCTGCGGACTCCATCCTCAAAAGCACCTTTTTTCGCTTTCAGGGGTGTTTGGAGCAAAAAAGACAAACGTCCAGCTTTTGCTGCCACAGCAAAGGTGCCAGCGGGGAAAAGTAATGCTGGTTCTCACTGCCTCCTGGAACCCTTTCAAATGCACCACACAATTTGGCCCTCTCTGCTTTCCTGCGGACTCCATCCTCAAAAGCACCTTTTTTCGCTTTCGGCGGTGTTTGGAGCAAAAAAGACAAACGTCCAGCTTTTGCTGCCACAGCAAAGGTGCCAGCGGGGAAAAGTAATGCTGGTTCTCACTGCCTCCTGGAACCCTTTCAAATGCCCCAGACAATTTGGCCCTCTCTGCTTTCCTGCGGACTCCATCCTCAAAAGCACCTGTTTTCGCTTTCGGCAGCCTCCGGAGCAAAAAAGACAAACGTCCAGGTTTTGCTGCCACAGCAAAGGTGCCAGCGGGGAAAAGTAATGCTGGTTCTCACTCCCTCCTGGAACCCTTTCAAATGCCCCAGACAATTTGACCCTCTCTGTTTTCCTGCGGACTCTATCCTCAAAAGCACCT
This sequence comes from Vanellus vanellus, assembly GCF_965231255.1. Classification (NCBI taxonomy): domain Eukaryota; kingdom Metazoa; phylum Chordata; class Aves; order Charadriiformes; family Charadriidae; genus Vanellus; species Vanellus vanellus. The sequence goes on from NW_028127034.1 coordinate 46,769, forward strand.
TTTCTCGCTTTCGGCGTTGTTTGGAGCAAAAAAGACAAACGTCCAGCTTTTGCTGCCACAGCAAAGGTGCCAGCGGGGAAAAGTAATGCTGGTTCTCACTGCCTCCTGGAACCTCTTCAAATGCCCCAGACAATTTGGCACTCTCTGCTTTCCTGCCGACTCAATCCTCAAAAGCACCTGTTTTCGCTTTCGGCAGCCTCCGGAGCAAAACAGACAAACGTCCAGCTTTTGCTGCCACAGCAAAGGTGCCAGCGGGGAAAAGTAATGCTGGTTCTCACTGCCTCCTGGAACCCTTTCAAATGCACCACACAATTTGGCCCTCTCTGCTTTCCTGCGGACTCCATCCTCAAAAGCACCTTTTTTCGCTTTCGGCGGTGTTTGGAGCAAAAAAGACAAACGTCCAGCTTTTGCTGCCACAGCAAAGGTGCCAGCGGGGAAAAGTAATGCTGGTTCTCACTGCCTCCTGGAACCCTTTCAAATGCACCACACAATTTGGCCCTCTCTGCTTTCCTGCGGACTCCATCCTCAAAAGCACCTTTTTTCGCTTTCGGGGGTGTTTGGAGCAAAAAAGACAAACGTCCAGCTTTTGCTGCCACAGCAAAGGTGCCAGCCGGGAAAAGTAATGCTGGTTCTCACTGCCTCCTGGAACCCTTTCAAATGCCACAGACAATTTGGCCCTCTCTGCTTTCCTGCGGACTCCATCCTCAAAAGCACCTTTTTTCGCTTTCGGCAGCCTCCGGAGCAAAAAAGACAAACGTCCAGGTTTTGCTGCCACAGCAAAGGTGCCAGCGGGGAAAAGTAATGCTGGTTCTCACTGCCTCCTGGAACCCTTTCAAATGCACCACACAATTTGGCCCTCTCTGCTTTCCTGCGGACTCTATCCTCAAAAGCACCTTTTTTCGCTTTCGGCGGTGTTTGGAGCAAAAAAGACAAACGTCCAGCTTTTGCTGCCACAGCAAAGGTGCCAGCGGGGAAAAGTAATGCTGGTTCTCACTCCCTCCTGGAACCCTTTCAAATGCCAAAGACAATTTGGCCCTCTCTGCTTTCTTGCGGACTCCGTCCTCAAAAGCACCTTTTTTCGCTTTCGTCGTTGTTTGGAGCAAAAAAGACAAACGTCCAGGTTTTGCTGCCACAGCAAAGGTGCCAGCGGGGAAAAGTAATGCTGGTTCTCACTGCCTCCTGGAACTCTTTCAAATGCCCCAGACAATTTGGCCCTCTCTGCTTTCCTGCGGACTCCATCCTCAAAAGCACCTTTTTTCGCTTTCGGCAGCCTCCGGAGCAAAAAAGACAAACGTCCAGCTTTTGCTGCCACAGCAAAGGTGCCAGCGGGGAAAAGTAATGCTGGTTCTCACTGCCTCCTGGAACCCTTTCAAATGCCCCAGACAATTTGGCCCTCTCTGCTTTCCTGCGGACTCTATCCTCAAAAGCACCTTTTTTCGCTTTCGGCGTTGTTTGGAGCAAAAAAGACAAACGTCCAGGTTTTGCTGCCACAGCAAAGGTGCCAGCGGGGAAAAGTAATGCTGGTTCTCACTGCCTCCTGGAACTCTTTCAAATGCCCCAGACAATTTGGCCCTCTCTGCTTTCCTGCGGACTCCATCCTCAAAAGCACCTTTTTTCGCTTTCGGCAGCCTCCGGAGCAAAAAAGACAAACGTCCAGCTTTTGCTGCCACAGCAAAGGTGCCAGCGGGGAAAAGTAATGCTGGTTCTCACTGCCTCCTGGAACCCTTTCAAATGCCCCAGACAATTTGGCCCTCTCTGCTTTCTTGCGGACTCCATCCTCAAAAGCACCTTTTTTCGCTTTCGGCATCCTCGGGAGCAAAAAAGACAAACGTCCAGGTTTTGCTGCCACAGCAAAGGTGCCAGCGGGGAAAAGTAATGCTGGTTCTCACTGCCTCCTGGAACCTCTTCAAATGCCCCAGACAATTTGGCCCTCTCTGCTTTCCTGCGGACTCAATCCTCAAAAGCACCTGTTTTCGCTTTCGGCAGCCTCCGGAGCAAAACAGACAAACGTCCAGCTTTTGCTGCCACAGCAAAGGTGCCAGCGGGGAAAAGTAATGCTGGTTCTCACTGCCTCCTGGAACCCTTTCAAATGCCACAGACAATTTGGCCCTCTCTGCTTTCCTGCGGACTCCATCCTCAAAAGCACCTTTTTTCGGTTTCGGCATCCTCCGGAGCAAAAAAGACAAACGTCCAGCTTTTGCTGCCACAGCAAAGGTGCCAGCAGGGAAAAGTAATGCTGGTTCTCACTGCCTCCTGGAACCCTTTCAAATGCCCCAGACAATTTGGCCCTCTCTGCTTTCCTGCGTACTCCATCCTCAAAAGCACCGGTTTTCGCTTTCGGCATCCTCCGGAGCAAAAAAGACAAACGTCCAGGTTTTGCTGCCACAGCAAAGGTGCCAGCGGGGAAAAGTAATGCTGGTTCTCACTGCCTCCTGGAACCCTTTCAAATGCACCACACAATTTGGCCCTCTCTGCTTTCCTGCGGACTCTATCCTCAAAAGCACCTTTTTTCGCTTTCGGCGGTGTTTGGAGCAAAAAAGACAAACGTCCAGCTTTTGCTGCCACAGCAAAGGTGCCAGCGGGGAAAAGTAATGCTGGTTCTCACTGCCTCCTGGAACCCTTTCAAATGCCCCAGACAATTTGGCCCTCTCTGCTTTCTTGCGGACTCCATCCTCAAAAGCACCTTTTTACGCTTTCGGCATCCTCCGGAGCAAAAAAGACAAACGTCCAGCTTTTGCTGCCACAGCAAAGGTGCCAGCGGGGAAAAGTAATGCTGGTTCTCACTGCCTCCTGGAACCCTTTCAAATGCACCACACAATTTGGCCCTCTCTGCTTTCCTGCGGACTCCATCCTCAAAAGCACCTGTTTTCGCTTTCGGCGGTGTTTAGAGAAAAAAAGATAAACGTCCAGCTTTTGCTGCCACAGCAAAGGTGCCAGCGGGGAAAAGTAATGCTGGTTCTCACTGCCTCCTGGAACCCTTTCAAATGCCCCAGACAATTTGGCCCTCTCTGCTTTCCTGCGGACTCCATCCTCAAAAGCACCTTTTTTCGCTTTCGGCGGTGTTTGGAGCAAAAAAGACAAACGTCCAGCTTTTGCTGCCACAGCAAAGGTGCCAGCGGGGAAAAGTAATGCTGGTTCTCACTGCCTCCTGGAACCCTTTCAAATGCACCACACAATTTGGCCCTCTCTGCTTTCCTGCGGACTCCATCCTCAAAAGCACCTTTTTTCGCTTTCTGCGTTGTTTGGAGCAAAAAAGACAAACGTCCAGCTTTTGCTGCCACAGCAAAGGTGCCAGCGGGGAAAAGTAATGCTGGTTCTCACTGCCTCCTGGAACCTCTTCAAATGCCCCAGACAATTTGGCACTCTCTGCTTTCCTGCCGACTCAATCCTCAAAAGCACCTGTTTTCGCTTTCGGCAGCCTCCGGAGCAAAACAGACAAACGTCCAGCTTTTGCTGCCACAGCAAAGGTGCCAGCGGGGAAAAGTAATGCTGGTTCTCACTGCCTCCTGGAATACTTTCAAATGCCACAGACAATTTGGCCCTCTCTGCTTTCTTGCGGACTCCATCCTCAAAAGCACCTTTTTTCGCTTTCGGCATCCTCCGGAGCAAAAAAGACAAACGTCCAGGTTTTGCTTCCACAGCAAAGGTGCCAGCGGGGAAAAGTAATGCTGGTTCTCACTGCCTCCTGGAACCCTTTCAAATGCCACAGACAATTTGGCCCTCTCTGTTTTCCTGCGGACTCTATCCTCAAAAGCACCTGTTGTCGCTTTCGGCGGTGTTTGGAGCAAAAAAGACAAACGTCCAGCTTTTGCTGCCACAGCAAAGGTGCCAGCGGGGAAAAGTAATGCTGGTTCTCACTGCCTCCTGGAACCCTTTCAAATTCCACAGACAATTTGGCCCTCTCTGCTTTCCTGCGGACTCCATCCTCAAAAGCACCTGTTTTCGCTTTCGGGGGTGTTTGGAGCAAAAAAGACAAACGTCCATTTTTTGCTGCCACAGCAAAGGTGCCAGCGGGGAAAAGTAATGCTGGTTCTCACTGCCTCCTGGAACCCTTTCAAATGCACCACACAATTTGGCCCTCTCTGCTTTCCTGCGGACTCCATCCTCAAAAGCACCTTTTTTCGCTTTCGGCGGTGTTTGGAGCAAAAAAGACAAACGTCCAGCTTTTGCTGCCACAGCAAAGGTGCCAGCGGGGAAAAGTAATGCTGGTTCTCACTGCCTCCTGGAACCCTTTCAAATGCCCCAGACAATTTGACCCTCTCTGCTTTCCTGCGGACTCCATCCTCAAAAGCACCTTTTTTCGCTTTCGGGGGTGTTTGGAGCAAAAAAGACAAACGTCCAGCTTTTGCTGCCACAGCAAAGGTGCCAGCGGGGAAAAGTAATGCTGGTTCTCACTGCCTCCTGGAACCCTTTCAAATGCCACAGACAATTTGGCCCTCTCTGCTTTCCTGCGGACTCCATCCTCAAAAGCACCTTTTTTCGCTTTCGGCAGCCTCCGGAGCAAAAAAGACAAACGTCCAGGTTTTGCTGCCACAGCAAAGGTGCCAGCGGGGAAAAGTAATGCTGGTTCTCACTGCCTCCTGGAACCCTTTCAAATGCACCACACAATTTGGCCCTCTCTGCTTTCCTGCGGACTCTATCCTCAAAAGCACCTTTTTTCGCTTTCGGCGGTGTTTGGAGCAAAAAAGACAAACGTCCAGCTATTGCTGCCACAGCAAAGGTGCCAGCGGGGAAAAGTAATGCTGGTTCTCACTCCCTCCTGGAACCCTTTCAAATGCCAAAGACAATTTGGCCCTCTCTGCTTTCTTGCGGACTCCATCCTCAAAAGCACCTTTTTTCGCTTTCGTCGTTGTTTGGAGCAAAAAAGACAAACGTCCAGGTTTTGCTGCCACAGCAAAGGTGCCAGCGGGGAAAAGTAATGCTGGTTCTCACTGCCTCCTGGAACCCTTTCAAATGCCACAGACAATTTGGCCCTCTCTGCTTTCCTGCGGACTCCATCCTCAAAAGCACCTTTTTTCGCTTTCGGCAGCCTCCGGAGCAAAAAAGACAAACGTCCAGCTTTTGCTGCCACAGCAAAGGTGCCAGCGGGGAAAAGTAATGCTGGTTCTCACTGCCTCCTGGAACCCTTTCAAATGCACCACACAATTTGGCCCTCTCTGCTTTCCTGCGGACTCTATCCTCAAAAGCACCTTTTTTCGCTTTCGGCGGTGTTTGGAGCAAAAAAGACAAACGTCCAGCTTTTGCTGCCACAGCAAAGGTGCCAGCGGGGAAAAGTAATGCTGGTTCTCACTGCCTCCTGGAACCCTTTCAAATGCCCCAGACAATTTGGCCCTCTCTGCTTTCTTGCGGACTCCATCCTCAAAAGCACCTTTTTTCGCTTCCGGCATCCTCGGGAGCAAAAAAGACAAACGTCCAGGTTTTGCTGCCACAGCAAAGGTGCCAGCGGGGAAAAGTAATGCTGGTTCTCACTGCCTCCTGGAACCTCTTCAAATGCCCCAGACAATTTGGCCCTCTCTGCTTTCCTGCGGACTCAATCCTCAAAAGCACCTGTTTTCGCTTTCGGCAGCCTCCGGAGCAAAAAAGACAAACGTCCAGCTTTTGCTGCCACAGCAAAGGTGCCAGCGGGGAAAAGTAATGCTGGTTCTCACTGCCTCCTGGAACCCTTTCAAATGCCCCAGACAATTTGGCCCTCTCTGCTTTCTTGCGGACTCCATCCTCAAAAGCACCTTTTTACGCTTTCGGCATCCTCCGGAGCAAAAAAGACAAACGTCCAGCTTTTGCTGCCACAGCAAAGGTGCCAGCGGGGAAAAGTAATGCTGGTTCTCACTGCCTCCTGGAACCCTTTCAAATGCACCACACAATTTGGCCCTCTCTGCTTTCCTGCGGACTCCATCCTCAAAAGCACCTTTTTTCGCTTTCGGCGGTGTTTGGAGCAAAAAAGACAAACGTCCAGCTTTTGCTGCCACAGCAAAGGTGCCAGCGGGGAAAAGTAATGCTGGTTCTCACTGCCTCCTGGAACCCTTTCAAATGCCCCAGATAATTTGGCCCTCTCTGCTTTCTTGCGGACTCCATCCTCAAAATCACCTTTTTTCGCTTTCGGCATCCTCGGGAGCAAAAAAGACAAACGTCCAGCTTTTGCTGCCACAGCAAAGGTGCCAGCGGGGAAAAGTAATGCTGGTTCTCACTGCCTCCTGGAACCCTTTCAAATGCCCCAGACAATTTGGCCCTCTCTGCTTTCCTGCGGACTCCATCCTCAAAAGCACCTTTTTTCGCTTTCGGCAGCCTCCGGAGCAAAAAAGACAAACGTCCAGCTTTTGCTGCCACAGCAAAGGTGCCAGCGGGGAAAAGTAATGCTGGTTCTCACTGCCTCCTGGAACCCTTTCAAATGCACCACACAATTTGGCCCTCTCTGCTTTCCTGCGGACTCAATCCTCAAAAGCACCTTTTTTCGCTTTCGGGGGTGTTTGGAGCAAAAAAGACAAACGTCCAGCTTTTGCTGCCACAGCAAAGGTGCCAGCGGGGAAAAGTAATGCTGGTTCTCACTCCCTCCTGGAACCCTTTCAAATGCTCCAGACAATTTGGCCCTCTCTGCTTTCTTGCGGACTCCATCCTCAAAAGCACCTTTTTTCGCTTTCGGCAGCCTCCGGAGCAAAAAAGACAAACGTCCAGCTTTTGCTGCCACAGCAAAGGTGCCAGCGGGGAAAAGTAATGCTGGTTCTCACTGCCTCCTGGAACCCTTTCAAATGCACCACACAATTTGGCCCTCTCTGCTTTCCTGCGGACTCTATCCTCAAAAGCACCTTTTTTCGCTTTCGGCGGTGTTTGGAGCAAAAAAGACAAACGTCCAGCTTTTGCTGCCACAGCAAAGGTGCCAGCGGGGAAAAGTAATGCTGGTTCTCACTGCCTCCTGGAACCCTTTCAAATGCCCCAGACAATTTGGCCCTCTCTGCTTTCTTGCGGACTCCATCCTCAAAAGCACCTTTTTTCGCTTTCGGCATCCTCGGGAGCAAAAAAGACAAACGTCCAGGTTTTGCTGCCACAGCAAAGGTGCCAGCGGGGAAAAGTAATGCTGGTTCTCACTGCCTCCTGGAACCTCTTCAAATGCCCCAGACAATTTGGCCCTCTCTGCTTTCCTGCGGACTCAATCCTCAAAAGCACCTGTTTTCGCTTTCGGCAGCCTCCGGAGCAAAACAGACAAACGTCCAGCTTTTGCTGCCACAGCAAAGGTGCCAGCGGGGAAAAGTAATGCTGGTTCTCACTGCCTCCTGGAACCCTTTCAAATGCCCCAGATAATTTGGCCCTCTCTGCTTTCTTGCGGACTCCATCCTCAAAATCACCTTTTTTCGCTTTCGGCATCCTCGGGAGCAAAAAAGACAAACGTCCAGCTTTTGCTGCCACAGCAAAGGTGCCAGCGGGGAAAAGTAATGCTGGTTCTCACTGCCTCCTGGAACCCTTTCAAATGCCCCAGACAATTTGGCCCTCTCTGCTTTCCTGCGGACTCCATCCTCAAAAGCACCTGTTTTCGCTTTCGGCAGCCTCCGGAGCAAAAAAGACAAACGTCCAGCTTTTGCTGCCACAGCAAAGGTGCCAGCGGGCAAAAGTAATGCTGGTTCTCACTGCCTCCTGGAACCCTTTCAAATGCACCACACAATTTGGCCCTCTCTGCTTTCCTGCGGACTCAATCCTCAAAAGCACCTTTTTTCGCTTTCGGGGGTGTTTGGAGCAAAAAAGACAAACGTCCAGCTTTTGCTGCCACAGCAAAGGTGCCAGCGGGGAAAAGTAATGCTGGTTCTCACTCCCTCCTGGAACCCTTTCAAATGCCCCAGACAATTTGGCCCTCTCTGCTTTCTTGCGGACTCCATCCTCAAAAGCACCTTTTTTCGCTTTCGGCAGCCTCCGGAGCAAAAAAGACAAACGTCCAGGTTTTGCTGCCACAGCAAAGGTGCCAGCGGGGAAAAGTAATGCTGGTTCTCACTGCCTCCTGGAACCCTTTCAAATGCACCACACAATTTGGCCCTCTCTGCTTTCCTGCGGACTCCATCCTCAAAAGCACCTTTTTTCGCTTTCGGCGGTTTTTGGAGCAAAAAAGACAAACGTCCAGCTTTTGCTGCCACAGCAAAGGTGCCAGCGGGGAAAAGTAATGCTGGTTCTCACTGCCTCCTGGAACCCTTTCAAATGCCCCAGACAATTTGGCCCTCTCTGCTTTCTTGCGGACTCCATCCTCAAAAGCACCTTTTTTCGCTTTCGGCATCCTCGGGAGCAAAAAAGACAAACGTCCAGGTTTTGCTGCCACAGCAAAGGTGCCAGCGGGGAAAAGTAATGCTGGTTCTCACTGCCTCCTGGAACCTCTTCAAATGCCCCAGACAATTTGGCCCTCTCTGCTTTCCTGCGGACTCAATCCTCAAAAGCACCTGTTTTCGCTTTCGGCAGCCTCCGGAGCAAAACAGACAAACGTCCAGCTTTTGCTGCCACAGCAAAGGTGCCAGCGGGGAAAAGTAATGCTGGTTCTCACTGCCTCCTGGAACCCTTTCAAATGCCACAGACAATTTGGCCCTCTCTGCTTTCCTGCGGACTCCATCCTCAAAAGCACCTTTTTTCGCTTTCGGCAGCCTCCGGAGCAAAAAAGACAAACGTCCAGGTTTTGCTGCCACAGCAAAGGTGCCAGCGGGGAAAAGTAATGCTGGTTCTCACTGCCTCCTGGAACCCTTTCAAATGCCCCAGACAATTTGGCCCTCTCTGCTTTCCTGCGGACTCTATCCTCAAAAGCACCTTTTTTCGCTTTCGGCGGTGTTTGGAGCAAAAAAGACAAACGTCCAGCTTTTGCTGCCACAGCAAAGGTGCCAGCGGGGAAAAGTAATGCTGGTTCTCACTGCCTCCTGGAACCCTTTCAAATGCACCACACAATTTGGCCCTCTCTGCTTTCTTGCGGACTCCATCCTCAAAAGCACCTTTTTTCGCTTTCGGCATCCTCGGGAGCAAAAAAGACAAACGTCCAGGTTTTGCTGCCACAGCAAAGGTGCCAGCGGGGAAAAGTAATGCTGGTTCTCACTGCCTCCTGGAACCTCTTCAAATGCCCCAGACAATTTGGCCCTCTCTGCTTTCCTGCGGACTCAATCCTCAAAAGCACCTGTTTTCGCTTTCGGCAGCCTCCGGAGCAAAACAGACAAACGTCCAGCTTTTGCTGCCACAGCAAAGGTGCCAGCGGGGAAAAGTAATGCTGGTTCTCACTGCCTCCTGGAACCCTTTCAAATGCCACAGACAATTTGGCCCTCTCTGCTTTCCTGCGGACTCCATCCTCAAAAGCACCTTTTTTCGGTTTCGGCATCCTCCGGAGCAAAAAAGACAAACGTCCAGCTTTTGCTGCCACAGCAAAGGTGCCAGCAGGGAAAAGTAATGCTGGTTCTCACTGCCTCCTGGAACCCTTTCAAATGCCCCAGACAATTTGGCCCTCTCTGCTTTCCTGCGTACTCCATCCTCAAAAGCACCGGTTTTCGCTTTCGGCATCCTCCGGAGCAAAAAAGACAAACGTCCAGGTTTTGCTGCCACAGCAAAGGTGCCAGCGGGGAAAAGTAATGCTGGTTCTCACTGCCTCCTGGAACCCTTTCAAATGCACCACACAATTTGGCCCTCTCTGCTTTCCTGCGGACTCTATCCTCAAAAGCACCTTTTTTCGCTTTCGGGGGTGTTTGGAGCAAAAAAGACAAACGACCAGCTTTTGCTGCCACAGCAAAGGTGCCAGCGGGGAAAAGTAATGCTGGTTCTCACTGCCTCCTGGAACCCTTTCAAATGCCCCAGACAATTTGGCCCTCTCTGCTTTCTTGCGGACTCCATCCTCAAAAGCACCTTTTTACGCTTTCGGCATCCTCCGGAGCAAAAAAGACAAACGTCCAGCTTTTGCTGCCACAGCAAAGGTGCCAGCGGGGAAAAGTAATGCTGGTTCTCACTGCCTCCTGGAACCCTTTCAAATGCACCACACAATTTGGCCCTCTCTGCTTTCCTGCGGACTCCATCCTCAAAAGCACCTGTTTTCGCTTTCGGCGGTGTTTAGAGAAAAAAAGATAAACGTCCAGCTTTTGCTGCCACAGCAAAGGTGCCAGCGGGGAAAAGTAATGCTGGTTCTCACTGCCTCCTGGAACCCTTTCAAATGCCCCAGACAATTTGGCCCTCTCTGCTTTCCTGCGGACTCCATCCTCAAAAGCACCTTTTTTCGCTTTCAGGGGTGTTTGGAGCAAAAAAGACAAACGTCCAGCTTTTGCTGCCACAGCAAAGGTGCCAGCGGGGAAAAGTAATGCTGGTTCTCACTGCCTCCTGGAACCCTTTCAAATGCACCACACAATTTGGCCCTCTCTGCTTTCCTGCGGACTCCATCCTCAAAAGCACCTTTTTTCGCTTTCGGCGGTGTTTGGAGCAAAAAAGACAAACGTCCAGCTTTTGCTGCCACAGCAAAGGTGCCAGCGGGGAAAAGTAATGCTGGTTCTCACTGCCTCCTGGAACCCTTTCAAATGCCCCAGACAATTTGGCCCTCTCTGCTTTCCTGCGGACTCCATCCTCAAAAGCACCTTTTTTCGCTTTCGGCAGCCTCCGGAGCAAAAAAGACAAACGTCCAGGTTTTGCTGCCACAGCAAAGGTGCCAGCGGGGAAAAGTAATGCTGGTTCTCACTCCCTCCTGGAACCCTTTCAAATGCCCCAGACAATTTGACCCTCTCTGTTTTCCTGCGGACTCTATCCTCAAAAGCACCTTTTCTCGTTTTCGGCGTTGTTTGGAGCAAAAAAGACAAACGTCCAGCTTTTGCTGCCACAGCAAAGGTGCCAGCGGGGAAAAGTAATGCTGGTTCTCACTGCCTCCTGGAACCTCTTCAAATGCCCCAGACAATTTGGCACTCTCTGCTTTCCTGCCGACTCAATCCTCAAAAGCACCTGTTTTCGCTTTCGGCAGCCTCCGGAGCAAAACAGACAAACGTCCAGCTTTTGCTGCCACAGCAAAGGTGCCAGCGGGGAAAAGTAATGCTGGTTCTCACTGCCTCCTGGAATACTTTCAAATGCCACAGACAATTTGGCCCTCTCTGCTTTCTTGCGGACTCCATCCTCAAAAGCACCTTTTTTCGCTTTCGGCATCCTCCGGAGCAAAAAAGACAAACGTCCAGGTTTTGCTTCCACAGCAAAGGTGCCAGCGGGGAAAAGTAATGCTGGTTCTCACTGCCTCCTGGAACCCTTTCAAATGCCACAGACAATTTGGCCCTCTCTGTTTTCCTGCGGACTCTATCCTCAAAAGCACCTGTTTTCGCTTTCGGCGGTGTTTGGAGCAAAAAAGACAAACGTCCAGCTTTTGCTGCCACAGCAAAGGTGCCAGCGGGGAAAAGTAATGCTGGTTCTCACTGCCTCCTGGAACCCTTTCAAATTCCACAGACAATTTGGCCCTCTCTGCTTTCCTGCGGACTCCATCCTCAAAAGCACCTGTTTTCGCTTTCGGGGGTGTTTGGAGCAAAAAAGACAAACGTCCATTTTTTGCTGCCACAGCAAAGGTGCCAGCGGGGAAAAGTAATGCTGGTTCTCACTGCCTCCTGGAACCCTTTCAAATGCACCACACAATTTGGCCCTCTCTGCTTTCCTGCGGACTCCATCCTCAAAAGCACCTTTTTTCGCTTTCGGCGGTGTTTGGAGCAAAAAAGACAAACGTCCAGCTTTTGCTGCCACAGCAAAGGTGCCAGCGGGGAAAAGTAATGCTGGTTCTCACTGCCTCCTGGAACCCTTTCAAATGCACCACACAATTTGGCCCTCTCTGCTTTCCTGCGGACTCCATCCTCAAAAGCACCTTTTTTCGCTTTCGGGGGTGTTTGGAGCAAAAAAGACAAACGTCCAGCTTTTGCTGCCACAGCAAAGGTGCCAGCGGGGAAAAGTAATGCTGGTTCTCACTGCCTCCTGGAACCCTTTCAAATGCCACAGACAATTTGGCCCTCTCTGCTTTCCTGCGGACTCCATCCTCAAAAGCACCTTTTTTCGCTTTCGGCAGCCTCCGGAGCAAAAAAGACAAACGTCCAGCTTTTGCTGCCACAGCAAAGGTGCCAGCGGGGAAAAGTAATGCTGGTTCTCACTGCCTCCTGGAACCCTTTCAAATGCACCACACAATTTGGCCCTCTCTGCTTTCCTGCGGACTCCATCCTCAAAAGCACCTTTTTTCGCTTTCGGCGGTGTTTGGAGCAAAAAAGACAAACGTCCAGCTTTTGCTGCCACAGCAAAGGTGCCAGCGGGGAAAAGTAATGCTGGTTCTCACTGCCTCCTGGAACCCTTTCAAATGCCCCAGATAATTTGGCCTTCTCTGCTTTCTTGCGGACTCCATCCTCAAAATCACCTTTTTTCGCTTTCGGCATCCTCGGGAGCAAAAAAGACAAACGTCCAGCTTTTGCTGCCACAGCAAAGGTGCCAGCGGGGAAAAGTAATGCTGGTTCTCACTGCCTCCTGGAACCCTTTCAAATGCCCCAGACAATTTGGCCCTCTCTGCTTTCCTGCGGACTCCATCCTCAAAAGCACCTTTTTTCGCTTTCGGCAGCCTCCGGAGCAAAAAAGACAAACGTCCAGCTTTTGCTGCCACAGCAAAGGTGCCAGCGGGGAAAAGTAATGCTGGTTCTCACTGCCTCCTGGAACCCTTTCAAATGCACCACACAATTTGGCCCTCTCTGCTTTCCTGCGGACTCAATCCTCAAAAGCACCTTTTTTAGCTTTCGGGGGTGTTTGGAGCAAAAAAGACAAACGTCCAGCTTTTGCTGCCACAGCAAAGGTGCCAGCGGGGAAAAGTAATGCTGGTTCTCACTCCCTCCTGGAACCCTTTCAAATGCCCCAGACAATTTGGCCCTCTCTGCTTTCTTGCGGACTCCATCCTCAAAAGCACCTTTTTTCGCTTTCGGCAGCCTCCGGAGCAAAAAAGACAAATGTCCAGGTTTTGCTGCCACAGCAAAGGTGCCAGCGGGGAAAAGTAATGCTGGTTCTCACTGCCTCCTGGAACCCTTTCAAATGCACCACACAATTTGGCCCTCTCTGCTTTCCTGCGGACTCTATCCTCAAAAGCACCTTTTTTCGCTTTCGGCGGTGTTTGGAGCAAAAAAGACAAACGTCCAGCTTTTGCTGCCACAGCAAAGGTGCCAGCGGGGAAAAGTAATGCTGGTTCTCACTGCCTCCTGGAACCCTTTCAAATGCCCCAGACAATTTGGCCCTCTCTGCTTTCTTGCGGACTCCATCCTCAAAAGCACCTTTTTTCGCTTTCGGCATCCTCGGGAGCAAAAAAGACAAACGTCCAGGTTTTGCTGCCACAGCAAAGGTGCCAGCGGGGAAAAGTAATGCTGGTTCTCACTGCCTCCTGGAACCTCTTCAAATGCCCCAGACAATTTGGCCCTCTCTGCTTTCCTGCGGACTCAATCCTCAAAAGCACCTGTTTTCGCTTTCGGCAGCCTCCGGAGCAAAACAGACAAACGTCCAGCTTTTGCTGCCACAGCAAAGGTGCCAGCGGGGAAAAGTAATGCTGGTTCTCACTGCCTCCTGGAACCCTTTCAAATGCACCACACAATTTGGCCCTCTCTGCTTTCTTGCGGACTCCATCCTCAAAATCACCTTTTTTCGCTTTCGGCATCCTCGGGAGCAAAAAAGACAAACGTCCAGCTTTTGCTGCCACAGCAAAGGTGCCAGCGGGGAAAAGTAATGCTGGTTCTCACTGCCTCCTGGAACCCTTTCAAATGCCCCAGACAATTTGGCCCTCTCTGCTTTCCTGCGGACTCCATCCTCAAAAGCACCTTTTTTCGCTTTCGGCAGCCTCCGGAGCAAAAAAGACAAACGTCCAGCTTTTGCTGCCACAGCAAAGGTGCCAGCGGGGAAAAGTAATGCTGGTTCTCACTGCCTCCTGGAACCCTTTCAAATGCACCACACAATTTGGCCCTCTCTGCTTTCCTGCGGACTCAATCCTCAAAAGCACCTTTTTTCGCTTTCGGGGGTGTTTGGAGCAAAAAAGACAAACGTCCAGCTTTTGCTGCCACAGCAAAGGTGCCAGCGGGGAAAAGTAATGCTGGTTCTCACTCCCTCCTGGAACCCTTTCAAATGCCCCAGACAATTTGGCCCTCTCTGCTTTCTTGCGGACTCCATCCTCAAAAGCACCTTTTTTCGCTTTCGGCATCCTCCGGAGCAAAAAAGACAAACGTCCAGGTTTTGCTGCCACAGCAAAGGTGCCAGCGGGGAAAAGTAATGCTGGTTCTCACTGCCTCCTGGAACCCTTTCAAATGCACCACACAATTTGGCCCTCTCTGCTTTCCTGCGGACTCTATCCTCAAAAGCACCTTTTTTCGCTTTCGGCGGTGTTTGGAGCAAAAAAGACAAACGTCCAGCTTTTGCTGCCACAGCAAAGGTGCCAGCGGGGAAAAGTAATGCTGGTTCTCACTGCCTCCTGGAACCCTTTCAAATGCCCCAGACAATTTGGCCCTCTCTGCTTTCTTGCGGACTCCATCCTCAAAAGCACCTTTTTTCGCTTTCGGCATCCTCGGGAGCAAAAAAGACAAACGTCCAGGTTTTGCTGCCACAGCAAAGGTGCCAGCGGGGAAAAGTAATGCTGGTTCTCACTGCCTCCTGGAACCTCTTCAAATGCCCCAGACAATTTGGCCCTCTCTGCTTTCCTGCGGACTCAATCCTCAAAAGCACCTGTTTTCGCTTTCGGCAGCCTCCGGAGCAAAACAGACAAACGTCCAGCTTTTGCTGCCACAGCAAAGGTGCCAGCGGGGAAAAGTAATGCTGGTTCTCACTGCCTCCTGGAACCCTTTCAAATGCACCACACAATTTGGCCGTCTCTGCTTTCTTGCGGACTCCATCCTCAAAATCACCTTTTTTCGCTTTCGGCATCCTCGGGAGCAAAAAAGACAAACGTCCAGCTTTTGCTGCCACAGCAAAGGTGCCAGCGGGGAAAAGTAATGCTGGTTCTCACTGCCTCCTGGAACCCTTTCAAATGCCCCAGACAATTTGGCCCTCTCTGCTTTCCTGCGGACTCCATCCTCAAAAGCACCTTTTTTCGCTTTCGGCAGCCTCCGGAGCAAAAAAGACAAACGTCCAGCTTTTGCTGCCACAGCAAAGGTGCCAGCGGGGAAAAGTAATGCTGGTTCTCACTGCCTCCTGGAACCCTTTCAAATGCACCACACAATTTGGCCCTCTCTGCTTTCCTGCGGACTCTATCCTCAAAAGCACCTTTTTTCGCTTTCGGCGGTGTTTGGAGCAAAAAAGACAAACGTCCAGCTTTTGCTGCCACAGCAAAGGTGCCAGCGGGGAAAAGTAATGCTGGTTCTCACTGCCTCCTGGAACCCTTTCAAATGCCCCAGACAATTTGGCCCTCTCTGCTTTCTTGCGGACTCCATCCTCAAAAGCACCTTTTTTCGCTTTCGGCATCCTCGGGAGCAAAAAAGACAAACGTCCAGGTTTTGCTGCCACAGCAAAGGTGCCAGCGGGGAAAAGTAATGCTGGTTCTCACTGCCTCCTGGAACCTCTTCAAATGCCCCAGACAATTTGGCCCTCTCTGCTTTCCTGCGGACTCAATCCTCAAAAGCACCTGTTTTCGCTTTCGGCAGCCTCCGGAGCAAAACAGACAAACGTCCAGCTTTTGCTGCCACAGCAAAGGTGCCAGCGGGGAAAAGTAATGCTGGTTCTCACTGCCTCCTGGAACCCTTTCAAATGCCACAGACAATTTGGCCCTCTCTGCTTTCCTGCGGACTCCATCCTCAAAAGCACCTTTTTTCGCTTTCGGCAGCCTCCGGAGCAAAAAAGACAAACGTCCAGCTTTTGCTGCCACAGCAAAGGTGCCAGCGGGGAAAAGTAATGCTGGTTCTCACTGCCTCCTGGAACCCTTTCAAATGCACCACACAATTTGGCCCTCTCTGCTTTCCTGCGGACTCTATCCTCAAAAGCACCTTTTTTCGCTTTCGGCGGTGTTTGGAGCAAAAAAGACAAACGTCCAGCTTTTGCTGCCACAGCAAAGGTGCCAGCGGGGAAAAGTAATGCTGGTTCTCACTGCCTCCTGGAACCCTTTCAAATGCCCCAGACAATTTGGCCCTCTCTGCTTTCTTGCGGACTCCATCCTCAAAAGCACCTTTTTTCGCTTTCGGCATCCTCGGGAGCAAAAAAGACAAACGTCCAGGTTTTGCTGCCACAGCAAAGGTGCCAGCGGGGAAAAGTAATGCTGGTTCTCACTGCCTCCTGGAACCTCTTCAAATGCCCCAGACAATTTGGCCCTCTCTGCTTTCCTGCGGACTCAATCCTCAAAAGCACCTGTTTTCGCTTTCGGCAGCCTCCGGAGCAAAACAGACAAACGTCCAGCTTTTGCTGCCACAGCAAAGGTGCCAGCGGGGAAAAGTAATGCTGGTTCTCACTGCCTCCTGGAACCCTTTCAAATGCACCACACAATTTGGCCCTCTCTGCTTTCTTGCGGACTCCATCCTCAAAATCACCTTTTTTCGCTTTCGGCATCCTCGGGAGCAAAAAAGACAAACGTCCAGCTTTTGCTGCCACAGCAAAGGTGCCAGCGGGGAAAAGTAATGCTGGTTCTCACTGCCTCCTGGAACCCTTTCAAATGCCCCAGACAATTTGGCCCTCTCTGCTTTCCTGCGGACTCCATCCTCAAAAGCACCTTTTTTCGCTTTCGGCAGCCTCCGGAGCAAAAAAGACAAACGTCCAGCTTTTGCTGCCACAGCAAAGGTGCCAGCGGGGAAAAGTAATGCTGGTTCTCACTGCCTCCTGGAACCCTTTCAAATGCACCACACAATTTGGCCCTCTCTGCTTTCCTGCGGACTCAATCCTCAAAAGCACCTTTTTTCGCTTTCGGGGGTGTTTGGAGCAAAAAAGACAAACGTCCAGCTTTTGCTGCCACAGCAAAGGTGCCAGCGGGGAAAAGTAATGCTGGTTCTCACTCCCTCCTGGAACCCTTTCAAATGCCCCAGACAATTTGGCCCTCTCTGCTTTCTTGCGGACTCCATCCTCAAAAGCACCTTTTTTCGCTTTCGGCATCCTCCGGAGCAAAAAAGACAAACGTCCAGGTTTTGCTGCCACAGCAAAGGTGCCAGCGGGGAAAAGTAATGCTGGTTCTCACTGCCTCCTGGAACCCTTTCAAATGCACCACACAATTTGGCCCTCTCTGCTTTCCTGCGGACTCTATCCTCAAAAGCACCTTTTTTCGCTTTCGGCGGTGTTTGGAGCAAAAAAGACAAACGTCCAGCTTTTGCTGCCACAGCAAAGGTGCCAGCGGGGAAAAGTAATGCTGGTTCTCACTGCCTCCTGGAACCCTTTCAAATGCCCCAGACAATTTGGCCCTCTCTGCTTTCTTGCGGACTCCATCCTCAAAAGCACCTTTTTTCGCTTTCGGCATCCTCGGGAGCAAAAAAGACAAACGTCCAGGTTTTGCTGCCACAGCAAAGGTGCCAGCGGGGAAAAGTAATGCTGGTTCTCACTGCCTCCTGGAACCTCTTCAAATGCCCCAGACAATTTGGCCCTCTCTGCTTTCCTGCGGACTCAATCCTCAAAAGCACCTGTTTTCGCTTTCGGCAGCCTCCGGAGCAAAACAGACAAACGTCCAGCTTTTGCTGCCACAGCAAAGGTGCCAGCGGGGAAAAGTAATGCTGGTTCTCACTGCCTCCTGGAACCCTTTCAAATGCACCACACAATTTGGCCGTCTCTGCTTTCTTGCGGACTCCATCCTCAAAATCACCTTTTTTCGCTTTCGGCATCCTCGGGAGCAAAAAAGACAAACGTCCAGCTTTTGCTGCCACAGCAAAGGTGCCAGCGGGGAAAAGTAATGCTGGTTCTCACTGCCTCCTGGAACCCTTTCAAATGCACCACACAATTTGGCCCTCTCTGCTTTCCTGCGGACTCCATCCTCAAAAGCACCTTTTTTCGCTTTCGGCAGCCTCCGGAGCAAAAAAGACAAACGTCCAGCTTTTGCTGCCACAGCAAAGGTGCCAGCGGGGAAAAGTAATGCTGGTTCTCACTGCCTCCTGGAACCCTTTCAAATGCACCACACAATTTGGCCCTCTCTGCTTTCCTGCGGACTCAATCCTCAAAAGCACCTTTTTTCGCTTTCGGGGGTGTTTGGAGCAAAAAAGACAAACGTCCAGCTTTTGCTGCCACAGCAAAGGTGCCAGCGGGGAAAAGTAATGCTGGTTCTCACTCCCTCCTGGAACCCTTTCAAATGCCCCAGACAATTTGGCCCTCTCTGCTTTCTTGCGGACTCCATCCTCAAAAGCACCTTTTTTCGCTTTCGGCATCCTCCGGAGCAAAAAAGACAAACGTCCAGGTTTTGCTGCCACAGCAAAGGTGCCAGCGGGGAAAAGTAATGCTGGTTCTCACTGCCTCCTGGAACCCTTTCAAATGCACCACACAATTTGGCCCTCTCTGCTTTCCTGCGGACTCTATCCTCAAAAGCACCTTTTTTCGCTTTCGGCGGTGTTTGGAGCAAAAAAGACAAACGTCCAGCTTTTGCTGCCACAGCAAAGGTGCCAGCGGGGAAAAGTAATGCTGGTTCTCACTGCCTCCTGGAACCCTTTCAAATGCCCCAGACAATTTGGCCCTCTCTGCTTTCCTGCGGACTCCATCCTCAAAAGCACCTTTTTTCGCTTTCGGCAGCCTCCGGAGCAAAAAAGACAAACGTCCAGCTTTTGCTGCCACAGCAAAGGTGCCAGCGGGGAAAAGTAATGCTGGTTCTCACTGCCTCCTGGAACCCTTTCAAATGCACCACACAATTTGGCCCTCTCTGCTTTCCTGCGGACTCAATCCTCAAAAGCACCTTTTTTCGCTTTCGGGGGTGTTTGGAGCAAAAAAGACAAACGTCCAGCTTTTGCTGCCACAGCAAAGGTGCCAGCGGGGAAAAGTAATGCTGGTTCTCACTCCCTCCTGGAACCCTTTCAAATGCCCCAGACAATTTGGCCCTCTCTGCTTTCTTGCGGACTCCATCCTCAAAAGCACCTTTTTTCGCTTTCGGCATCCTCCGGAGCAAAAAAGACAAACGTCCAGGTTTTGCTGCCACAGCAAAGGTGCCAGCGGGGAAAAGTAATGCTGGTTCTCACTGCCTCCTGGAACCCTTTCAAATGCACCACACAATTTGGCCCTCTCTGCTTTCCTGCGGACTCTATCCTCAAAAGCACCTTTTTTCGCTTTCGGCGGTGTTTGGAGCAAAAAAGACAAACGTCCAGCTTTTGCTGCCACAGCAAAGGTGCCAGCGGGGAAAAGTAATGCTGGTTCTCACTGCCTCCTGGAACCCTTTCAAATGCCCCAGACAATTTGGCCCTCTCTGCTTTCTTGCGGACTCCATCCTCAAAAGCACCTTTTTTCGCTTTCGGCATCCTCGGGAGCAAAAAAGACAAACGTCCAGGTTTTGCTGCCACAGCAAAGGTGCCAGCGGGGAAAAGTAATGCTGGTTCTCACTGCCTCCTGGAACCTCTTCAAATGCCCCAGACAATTTGGCCCTCTCTGCTTTCCTGCGGACTCAATCCTCAAAAGCACCTGTTTTCGCTTTCGGCAGCCTCCGGAGCAAAACAGACAAACGTCCAGCTTTTGCTGCCACAGCAAAGGTGCCAGCGGGGAAAAGTAATGCTGGTTCTCACTGCCTCCTGGAACCCTTTCAAATGCACCACACAATTTGGCCGTCTCTGCTTTCTTGCGGACTCCATCCTCAAAATCACCTTTTTTCGCTTTCGGCATCCTCGGGAGCAAAAAAGACAAACGTCCAGCTTTTGCTGCCACAGCAAAGGTGCCAGCGGGGAAAAGTAATGCTGGTTCTCACTGCCTCCTGGAACCCTTTCAAATGCCCCAGACAATTTGGCCCTCTCTGCTTTCCTGCGGACTCCATCCTCAAAAGCACCTTTTTTCGCTTTCGGCAGCCTCCGGAGCAAAAAAGACAAACGTCCAGCTTTTGCTGCCACAGCAAAGGTGCCAGCGGGGAAAAGTAATGCTGGTTCTCACTGCCTCCTGGAACCCTTTCAAATGCACCACACAATTTGGCCCTCTCTGCTTTCCTGCGGACTCAATCCTCAAAAGCACCTTTTTTCGCTTTCGGGGGTGTTTGGAGCAAAAAAGACAAACGTCCAGCTTTTGCTGCCACAGCAAAGGTGCCAGCGGGGAAAAGTAATGCTGGTTCTCACTGCCTCCTGGAACCCTTTCAAATGCCCCAGACAATTTGGCCCTCTCTGCTTTCTTGCGGACTCCATCCTCAAAAGCACCTTTTTTCGCTTTCGGCATCCTCCGGAGCAAAAAAGACAAACGTCCAGGTTTTGCTGCCACAGCAAAGGTGCCAGCGGGGAAAAGTAATGCTGGTTCTCACTGCCTCCTGGAACCCTTTCAAATGCACCACACAATTTGGCCCTCTCTGCTTTCCTGCGGACTCTATCCTCAAAAGCACCTTTTTTCGCTTTCGGCGGTGTTTGGAGCAAAAAAGACAAACGTCCAGCTTTTGCTGCCACAGCAAAGGTGCCAGCGGGGAAAAGTAATGCTGGTTCTCACTGCCTCCTGGAACCCTTTCAAATGCCCCAGACAATTTGGCCCTCTCTGCTTTCTTGCGGACTCCATCCTCAAAAGCACCTTTTTTCGCTTTCGGCATCCTCGGGAGCAAAAAAGACAAACGTCCAGGTTTTGCTGCCACAGCAAAGGTGCCAGCGGGGAAAAGTAATGCTGGTTCTCACTGCCTCCTGGAACCTCTTCAAATGCCCCAGACAATTTGGCCCTCTCTGCTTTCCTGCGGACTCAATCCTCAAAAGCACCTGTTTTCGCTTTCGGCAGCCTCCGGAGCAAAACAGACAAACGTCCAGCTTTTGCTGCCACAGCAAAGGTGCCAGCGGGGAAAAGTAATGCTGGTTCTCACTGCCTCCTGGAACCCTTTCAAATGCCACAGACAATTTGGCCCTCTCTGCTTTCCTGCGGACTCCATCCTCAAAAGCACCTTTTTTCGCTTTCGGCAGCCTCCGGAGCAAAAAAGACAAACGTCCAGCTTTTGCTGCCACAGCAAAGGTGCCAGCGGGGAAAAGTAATGCTGGTTCTCACTGCCTCCTGGAACCCTTTCAAATGCACCACACAATTTGGCCCTCTCTGCTTTCCTGCGGACTCTATCCTCAAAAGCACCTTTTTTCGCTTTCGGCGGTGTTTGGAGCAAAAAAGACAAACGTCCAGCTTTTGCTGCCACAGCAAAGGTGCCAGCGGGGAAAAGTAATGCTGGTTCTCACTGCCTCCTGGAACCCTTTCAAATGCCCCAGACAATTTGGCCCTCTCTGCTTTCTTGCGGACTCCATCCTCAAAAGCACCTTTTTTCGCTTTCGGCATCCTCGGGAGCAAAAAAGACAAACGTCCAGGTTTTGCTGCCACAGCAAAGGTGCCAGCGGGGAAAAGTAATGCTGGTTCTCACTGCCTCCTGGAACCTCTTCAAATGCCCCAGACAATTTGGCCCTCTCTGCTTTCCTGCGGACTCAATCCTCAAAAGCACCTGTTTTCGCTTTCGGCAGCCTCCGGAGCAAAACAGACAAACGTCCAGCTTTTGCTGCCACAGCAAAGGTGCCAGCGGGGAAAAGTAATGCTGGTTCTCACTGCCTCCTGGAACCCTTTCAAATGCACCACACAATTTGGCCCTCTCTGCTTTCTTGCGGACTCCATCCTCAAAATCACCTTTTTTCGCTTTCGGCATCCTCGGGAGCAAAAAAGACAAACGTCCAGCTTTTGCTGCCACAGCAAAGGTGCCAGCGGGGAAAAGTAATGCTGGTTCTCACTGCCTCCTGGAACCCTTTCAAATGCCCCAGACAATTTGGCCCTCTCTGCTTTCCTGCGGACTCCATCCTCAAAAGCACCTTTTTTCGCTTTCGGCAGCCTCCGGAGCAAAAAAGACAAACGTCCAGCTTTTGCTGCCACAGCAAAGGTGCCAGCGGGGAAAAGTAATGCTGGTTCTCACTGCCTCCTGGAACCCTTTCAAATGCACCACACAATTTGGCCCTCTCTGCTTTCCTGCGGACTCAATCCTCAAAAGCACCTTTTTTCGCTTTCGGGGGTGTTTGGAGCAAAAAAGACAAACGTCCAGCTTTTGCTGCCACAGCAAAGGTGCCAGCGGGGAAAAGTAATGCTGGTTCTCACTCCCTCCTGGAACCCTTTCAAATGCCCCAGACAATTTGGCCCTCTCTGCTTTCTTGCGGACTCCATCCTCAAAAGCACCTTTTTTCGCTTTCGGCATCCTCCGGAGCAAAAAAGACAAACGTCCAGGTTTTGCTGCCACAGCAAAGGTGCCAGCGGGGAAAAGTAATGCTGGTTCTCACTGCCTCCTGGAACCCTTTCAAATGCACCACACAATTTGGCCCTCTCTGCTTTCCTGCGGACTCTATCCTCAAAAGCACCTTTTTTCGCTTTCGGCGGTGTTTGGAGCAAAAAAGACAAACGTCCAGCTTTTGCTGCCACAGCAAAGGTGCCAGCGGGGAAAAGTAATGCTGGTTCTCACTGCCTCCTGGAACCCTTTCAAATGCCCCAGACAATTTGGCCCTCTCTGCTTTCTTGCGGACTCCATCCTCAAAAGCACCTTTTTTCGCTTTCGGCATCCTCGGGAGCAAAAAAGACAAACGTCCAGGTTTTGCTGCCACAGCAAAGGTGCCAGCGGGGAAAAGTAATGCTGGTTCTCACTGCCTCCTGGAACCTCTTCAAATGCCCCAGACAATTTGGCCCTCTCTGCTTTCCTGCGGACTCAATCCTCAAAAGCACCTGTTTTCGCTTTCGGCAGCCTCCGGAGCAAAACAGACAAACGTCCAGCTTTTGCTGCCACAGCAAAGGTGCCAGCGGGGAAAAGTAATGCTGGTTCTCACTGCCTCCTGGAACCCTTTCAAATGCCCCAGACAATTTGGCCCTCTCTGCTTTCCTGCGGACTCCATCCTCAAAAGCACCTTTTTTCGCTTTCGGCAGCCTCCGGAGCAAAAAAGACAAACGTCCAGCTTTTGCTGCCACAGCAAAGGTGCCAGCGGGGAAAAGTAATGCTGGTTCTCACTGCCTCCTGGAACCCTTTCAAATGCACCACACAATTTGGCCCTCTCTGCTTTCCTGCGGACTCTATCCTCAAAAGCACCTTTTTTCGCTTTCGGCGGTGTTTGGAGCAAAAAAGACAAACGTCCAGCTTTTGCTGCCACAGCAAAGGTGCCAGCGGGGAAAAGTAATGCTGGTTCTCACTGCCTCCTGGAACCCTTTCAAATGCCCCAGACAATTTGGCCCTCTCTGCTTTCTTGCGGACTCCATCCTCAAAAGCACCTTTTTTCGCTTTCGGCATCCTCGGGAGCAAAAAAGACAAACGTCCAGGTTTTGCTGCCACAGCAAAGGTGCCAGCGGGGAAAAGTAATGCTGGTTCTCACTGCCTCCTGGAACCTCTTCAAATGCCCCAGACAATTTGGCCCTCTCTGCTTTCCTGCGGACTCAATCCTCAAAAGCACCTGTTTTCGCTTTCGGCAGCCTCCGGAGCAAAACAGACAAACGTCCAGCTTTTGCTGCCACAGCAAAGGTGCCAGCGGGGAAAAGTAATGCTGGTTCTCACTGCCTCCTGGAACCCTTTCAAATGCACCACACAATTTGGCCCTCTCTGCTTTCTTGCGGACTCCATCCTCAAAATCACCTTTTTTCGCTTTCGGCATCCTCGGGAGCAAAAAAGACAAACGTCCAGCTTTTGCTGCCACAGCAAAGGTGCCAGCGGGGAAAAGTAATGCTGGTTCTCACTGCCTCCTGGAACCCTTTCAAATGCCCCAGACAATTTGGCCCTCTCTGCTTTCCTGCGGACTCCATCCTCAAAAGCACCTTTTTTCGCTTTCGGCAGCCTCCGGAGCAAAAAAGACAAACGTCCAGCTTTTGCTGCCACAGCAAAGGTGCCAGCGGGGAAAAGTAATGCTGGTTCTCACTGCCTCCTGGAACCCTTTCAAATGCACCACACAATTTGGCCCTCTCTGCTTTCCTGCGGACTCAATCCTCAAAAGCACCTTTTTTCGCTTTCGGGGGTGTTTGGAGCAAAAAAGACAAACGTCCAGCTTTTGCTGCCACAGCAAAGGTGCCAGCGGGGAAAAGTAATGCTGGTTCTCACTCCCTCCTGGAACCCTTTCAAATGCCCCAGACAATTTGGCCCTCTCTGCTTTCTTGCGGACTCCATCCTCAAAAGCACCTTTTTTCGCTTTCGGCATCCTCCGGAGCAAAAAAGACAAACGTCCAGGTTTTGCTGCCACAGCAAAGGTGCCAGCGGGGAAAAGTAATGCTGGTTCTCACTGCCTCCTGGAACCCTTTCAAATGCACCACACAATTTGGCCCTCTCTGCTTTCCTGCGGACTCTATCCTCAAAAGCACCTTTTTTCGCTTTCGGCGGTGTTTGGAGCAAAAAAGACAAACGTCCAGCTTTTGCTGCCACAGCAAAGGTGCCAGCGGGGAAAAGTAATGCTGGTTCTCACTGCCTCCTGGAACCCTTTCAAATGCCCCAGACAATTTGGCCCTCTCTGCTTTCTTGCGGACTCCATCCTCAAAAGCACCTTTTTTCGCTTTCGGCATCCTCGGGAGCAAAAAAGACAAACGTCCAGGTTTTGCTGCCACAGCAAAGGTGCCAGCGGGGAAAAGTAATGCTGGTTCTCACTGCCTCCTGGAACCTCTTCAAATGCCCCAGACAATTTGGCCCTCTCTGCTTTCCTGCGGACTCAATCCTCAAAAGCACCTGTTTTCGCTTTCGGCAGCCTCCGGAGCAAAACAGACAAACGTCCAGCTTTTGCTGCCACAGCAAAGGTGCCAGCGGGGAAAAGTAATGCTGGTTCTCACTGCCTCCTGGAACCCTTTCAAATGCACCACACAATTTGGCCGTCTCTGCTTTCTTGCGGACTCCATCCTCAAAATCACCTTTTTTCGCTTTCGGCATCCTCGGGAGCAAAAAAGACAAACGTCCAGCTTTTGCTGCCACAGCAAAGGTGCCAGCGGGGAAAAGTAATGCTGGTTCTCACTGCCTCCTGGAACCCTTTCAAATGCCCCAGACAATTTGGCCCTCTCTGCTTTCCTGCGGACTCCATCCTCAAAAGCACCTTTTTTCGCTTTCGGCAGCCTCCGGAGCAAAAAAGACAAACGTCCAGCTTTTGCTGCCACAGCAAAGGTGCCAGCGGGGAAAAGTAATGCTGGTTCTCACTGCCTCCTGGAACCCTTTCAAATGCACCACACAATTTGGCCCTCTCTGCTTTCCTGCGGACTCAATCCTCAAAAGCACCTTTTTTCGCTTTCGGGGGTGTTTGGAGCAAAAAAGACAAACGTCCAGCTTTTGCTGCCACAGCAAAGGTGCCAGCGGGGAAAAGTAATGCTGGTTCTCACTCCCTCCTGGAACCCTTTCAAATGCCCCAGACAATTTGGCCCTCTCTGCTTTCTTGCGGACTCCATCCTCAAAAGCACCTTTTTTCGCTTTCGGCATCCTCCGGAGCAAAAAAGACAAACGTCCAGGTTTTGCTGCCACAGCAAAGGTGCCAGCGGGGAAAAGTAATGCTGGTTCTCACTGCCTCCTGGAACCCTTTCAAATGCACCACACAATTTGGCCCTCTCTGCTTTCCTGCGGACTCTATCCTCAAAAGCACCTTTTTTCGCTTTCGGCGGTGTTTGGAGCAAAAAAGACAAACGTCCAGCTTTTGCTGCCACAGCAAAGGTGCCAGCGGGGAAAAGTAATGCTGGTTCTCACTGCCTCCTGGAACCCTTTCAAATGCCCCAGACAATTTGGCCCTCTCTGCTTTCTTGCGGACTCCATCCTCAAAAGCACCTTTTTTCGCTTTCGGCATCCTCGGGAGCAAAAAAGACAAACGTCCAGGTTTTGCTGCCACAGCAAAGGTGCCAGCGGGGAAAAGTAATGCTGGTTCTCACTGCCTCCTGGAACCTCTTCAAATGCCCCAGACAATTTGGCCCTCTCTGCTTTCCTGCGGACTCAATCCTCAAAAGCACCTGTTTTCGCTTTCGGCAGCCTCCGGAGCAAAACAGACAAACGTCCAGCTTTTGCTGCCACAGCAAAGGTGCCAGCGGGGAAAAGTAATGCTGGTTCTCACTGCCTCCTGGAACCCTTTCAAATGCCACAGACAATTTGGCCCTCTCTGCTTTCCTGCGGACTCCATCCTCAAAAGCACCTTTTTTCGCTTTCGGCAGCCTCCGGAGCAAAAAAGACAAACGTCCAGCTTTTGCTGCCACAGCAAAGGTGCCAGCGGGGAAAAGTAATGCTGGTTCTCACTGCCTCCTGGAACCCTTTCAAATGCACCACACAATTTGGCCCTCTCTGCTTTCCTGCGGACTCTATCCTCAAAAGCACCTTTTTTCGCTTTCGGCGGTGTTTGGAGCAAAAAAGACAAACATCCAGCTTTTGCTGCCACAGCAAAGGTGCCAGCGGGGAAAAGTAATGCTGGTTCTCACTCCCTCCTGGAACCCTTTCAAATGCCAAAGACAATTTGGCCCTCTCTGCTTTCTTGCGGACTCCATCCTCAAAAGCACCTTTTTTCGCTTTCGGCGGTGTTTGGAGCAAAAAAGACAAACGTCCAGCTTTTGCTGCCACAGCAAAGGTGCCAGCGGGGAAAAGTAATGCTGGTTCTCACTGCCTCCTGGAACTCTTTCAAATGCCCCAGACAATTTGGCCCTCTCTGCTTTCCTGCGGACTCCATCCTCAAAAGCACCTTTTTTCGCTTTCGGCAGCCTCCGGAGCAAAAAAGACAAACGTCCAGCTTTTGCTGCCACAGCAAAGGTGCCAGCGGGGAAAAGTAATGCTGGTTCTCACTGCCTCCTGGAACCCTTTCAAATGCCCCAGACAATTTGGCCCTCTCTGCTTTCCTGCGGACTCTATCCTCAAAAGCACCTTTTTTCGCTTTCGGCGGTGTTTGGAGCAAAAAAGACAAACGTCCAGCTTTTGCTGCCACAGCAAAGGTGCCAGCGGGGAAAAGTAATGCTGGTTCTCACTGCCTCCTGGAACCCTTTCAAATGCACCACACAATTTGGCCCTCTCTGCTTTCTTGCGGACTCCATCCTCAAAAGCACCTTTTTTCGCTTTCGGCATCCTCGGGAGCAAAAAAGACAAACGTCCAGGTTTTGCTGCCACAGCAAAGGTGCCAGCGGGGAAAAGTAATGCTGGTTCTCACTGCCTCCTGGAACCTCTTCAAATGCCCCAGACAATTTGGCCCTCTCTGCTTTCCTGCGGACTCAATCCTCAAAAGCACCTGTTTTCGCTTTCGGCAGCCTCCGGAGCAAAACAGACAAACGTCCAGCTTTTGCTGCCACAGCAAAGGTGCCAGCGGGGAAAAGTAATGCTGGTTCTCACTGCCTCCTGGAACCCTTTCAAATGCCACAGACAATTTGGCCCTCTCTGCTTTCCTGCGGACTCCATCCTCAAAAGCACCTGTTTTCGGTTTCGGCATCCTCCGGAGCAAAAAAGACAAACGTCCAGCTTTTGCTGCCACAGCAAAGGTGCCAGCAGGGAAAAGTAATGCTGGTTCTCACTGCCTCCTGGAACCCTTTCAAATGCCCCAGACAATTTGGCCCTCTCTGCTTTCCTGCGTACTCCATCCTCAAAAGCACCGGTTTTCGCTTTCGGCATCCTCCGGAGCAAAAAAGACAAACGTCCAGGTTTTGCTGCCACAGCAAAGGTGCCAGCGGGGAAAAGTAATGCTGGTTCTCACTGCCTCCTGGAACCCTTTCAAATGCACCACACAATTTGGCCCTCTCTGCTTTCCTGCGGACTCTATCCTCAAAAGCACCTTTTTTCGCTTTCGGGGGTGTTTGGAGCAAAAAAGACAAACGTCCAGCTTTTGCTGCCACAGCAAAGGTGCCAGCGGGGAAAAGTAATGCTGGTTCTCACTGCCTCCTGGAACCCTTTCAAATGCCCCAGACAATTTGGCCCTCTCTGCTTTCTTGCGGACTCCATCCTCAAAAGCACCTTTTTACGCTTTCGGCATCCTCCGGAGCAAAAAAGACAAACGTCCAGCTTTTGCTGCCACAGCAAAGGTGCCAGCGGGGAAAAGTAATGCTGGTTCTCACTGCCTCCTGGAACCCTTTCAAATGCACCACACAATTTGGCCCTCTCTGCTTTCCTGCGGACTCCATCCTCAAAAGCACCTGTTTTCGCTTTCGGCGGTGTTTAGAGAAAAAAAGATAAACGTCCAGCTTTTGCTGCCACAGCAAAGGTGCCAGCGGGGAAAAGTAATGCTGGTTCTCACTGCCTCCTGGAACCCTTTCAAATGCCCCAGACAATTTGGCCCTCTCTGCTTTCCTGCGGACTCCATCCTCAAAAGCACCTTTTTTCGCTTTCAGGGGTGTTTGGAGCAAAAAAGACAAACGTCCAGCTTTTGCTGCCACAGCAAAGGTGCCAGCGGGGAAAAGTAATGCTGGTTCTCACTGCCTCCTGGAACCCTTTCAAATGCACCACACAATTTGGCCCTCTCTGCTTTCCTGCGGACTCCATCCTCAAAAGCACCTTTTTTCGCTTTCGGCGGTGTTTGGAGCAAAAAAGACAAACGTCCAGCTTTTGCTGCCACAGCAAAGGTGCCAGCGGGGAAAAGTAATGCTGGTTCTCACTGCCTCCTGGAACCCTTTCAAATGCCCCAGACAATTTGGCCCTCTCTGCTTTCCTGCGGACTCCATCCTCAAAAGCACCTTTTCTCGCTTTCGGCGTTGTTTGGAGCAAAAAAGACAAACGTCCAGCTTTTGCTGCCACAGCAAAGGTGCCAGCGGGGAAAAGTAATGCTGGTTCTCACTGCCTCCTGGAACCTCTTCAAATGCCCCAGACAATTTGGCACTCTCTGCTTTCCTGCCGACTCAATCCTCAAAAGCACCTGTTTTCGCTTTCGGCAGCCTCCGGAGCAAAACAGACAAACGTCCAGCTTTTGCTGCCACAGCAAAGGTGCCAGCGGGGAAAAGTAATGCTGGTTCTCACTGCCTCCTGGAATACTTTCAAATGCCACAGACAATTTGGCCCTCTCTGCTTTCTTGCGGACTCCATCCTCAAAAGCACCTTTTTTCGCTTTCGGCATCCTCCGGAGCAAAAAAGACAAACGTCCAGGTTTTGCTTCCACAGCAAAGGTGCCAGCGGGGAAAAGTAATGCTGGTTCTCACTGCCTCCTGGAACCCTTTCAAATGCCACAGACAATTTGGCCCTCTCTGTTTTCCTGCGGACTCTATCCTCAAAAGCACCTGTTTTCGCTTTCGGCGGTGTTTGGAGCAAAAAAGACAAACGTCCAGCTTTTGCTGCCACAGCAAAGGTGCCAGCGGGGAAAAGTAATGCTGGTTCTCACTGCCTCCTGGAACCCTTTCAAATTCCACAGACAATTTGGCCCTCTCTGCTTTCCTGCGGACTCCATCCTCAAAAGCACCTGTTTTCGCTTTCGGGGGTGTTTGGAGCAAAAAAGACAAACGTCCATTTTTTGCTGCCACAGCAAAGGTGCCAGCGGGGAAAAGTAATGCTGGTTCTCACTGCCTCCTGGAACCCTTTCAAATGCACCACACAATTTGGCCCTCTCTGCTTTCCTGCGGACTCCATCCTCAAAAGCACCTTTTTTCGCTTTCGGCGGTGTTTGGAGCAAAAAAGACAAACGTCCAGCTTTTGCTGCCACAGCAAAGGTGCCAGCGGGGAAAAGTAATGCTGGTTCTCACTGCCTCCTGGAACCCTTTCAAATGCACCACACAATTTGGCCCTCTCTGCTTTCCTGCGGACTCCATCCTCAAAAGCACCTTTTTTCGCTTTCGGGGGTGTTTGGAGCAAAAAAGACAAACGTCCAGCTTTTGCTGCCACAGCAAAGGTGCCAGCGGGGAAAAGTAATGCTGGTTCTCACTGCCTCCTGGAACCCTTTCAAATGCCACAGACAATTTGGCCCTCTCTGCTTTCCTGCGGACTCCATCCTCAAAAGCACCTTTTTTCGCTTTCGGCAGCCTCCGGAGCAAAAAAGACAAACGTCCAGGTTTTGCTGCCACAGCAAAGGTGCCAGCGGGGAAAAGTAATGCTGGTTCTCACTGCCTCCTGGAACCCTTTCAAATGCACCACACAATTTGGCCCTCTCTGCTTTCCTGCGGACTCTATCCTCAAAAGCACCTTTTTTCGCTTTCGGCGGTGTTTGGAGCAAAAAAGACAAACGTCCAGCTATTGCTGCCACAGCAAAGGTGCCAGCGGGGAAAAGTAATGCTGGTTCTCACTCCCTCCTGGAACCCTTTCAAATGCCAAAGACAATTTGGCCCTCTCTGCTTTCTTGCGGACTCCATCCTCAAAAGCACCTTTTTTCGCTTTCGTCGTTGTTTGGAGCAAAATAGACAAACGTCCAGGTTTTGCTGCCACAGCAAAGGTGCCAGCGGGGAAAAGTAATGCTGGTTCTCACTGCCTCCTGGAACCCTTTCAAATGCCACAGACAATTTGGCCCTCTCTGCTTTCCTGCGGACTCCATCCTCAAAAGCACCTTTTTTCGCTTTCGGCAGCCTCCGGAGCAAAAAAGACAAACGTCCAGGTTTTGCTGCCACATCAAAGGTGCCAGCGGGGAAAAGTAATGCTGGTTCTCACTGCCTCCTGGAACCCTTTCAAATGCACCACACAATTTGGCCCTCTCTGCTTTCCTGCGGACTCTATCCTCAAAAGCACCTTTTTTCGCTTTCGGCGGTGTTTGGAGCAAAAAAGACAAACGTCCAGCTTTTGCTGCCACAGCAAAGGTGCCAGCGGGGAAAAGTAATGCTGGTTCTCACTGCCTCCTGGAACCCTTTCAAATGCCCCAGACAATTTGGCCCTCTCTGCTTTCTTGCGGACTCCATCCTCAAAAGCACCTTTTTTCGCTTTCGGCATCCTCGGGAGCAAAAAAGACAAACGTCCAGGTTTTGCTGCCACAGCAAAGGTGCCAGCGGGGAAAAGTAATGCTGGTTCTCACTGCCTCCTGGAACCTCTTCAAATGCCCCAGACAATTTGGCCCTCTCTGCTTTCTTGCGGACTCCATCCTCAAAAGCACCTTTTTACGCTTTCGGCATCCTCCGGAGCAAAAAAGACAAACGTCCAGCTTTTGCTGCCACAGCAAAGGTGCCAGCGGGGAAAAGTAATGCTGGTTCTCACTGCCTCCTGGAACCCTTTCAAATGCACCACACAATTTGGCCCTCTCTGCTTTCCTGCGGACTCCATCCTCAAAAGCACCTTTTTTCGCTTTCGGCGGTGTTTGGAGCAAAAAAGACAAACGTCCAGCTTTTGCTGCCACAGCAAAGGTGCCAGCGGGGAAAAGTAATGCTGGTTCTCACTGCCTCCTGGAACCCTTTCAAATGCCCCAGATAATTTGGCCCTCTCTGCTTTCTTGCGGACTCCATCCTCAAAATCACCTTTTTTCGCTTTCGGCATCCTCGGGAGCAAAAAAGACAAACGTCCAGCTTTTGCTGCCACAGCAAAGGTGCCAGCGGGGAAAAGTAATGCTGGTTCTCACTGCCTCCTGGAACCCCTTCAAATGCCCCACACAATTTGGCCCTCTCTGCTTTCCTGCGGACTCCATCCTCAAAAGCACCTTTTTTCGCTTTCGGCAGCCTCCGGAGCAAAAAAGACAAACGTCCAGGTTTTGCTGCCACAGCAAAGGTGCCAGCGGGGAAAAGTAATGCTGGTTCTCACTGCCTCCTGGAACCCTTTCAAATGCACCACACAATTTGGCCCTCTCTGCTTTCCTGCGGACTCTATCCTCAAAAGCACCTTTTTTCGCTTTCGGCGGTGTTTGGAGCAAAAAAGACAAACGTCCAGCTTTTGCTGCCACAGCAAAGGTGCCAGCGGGGAAAAGTAATGCTGGTTCTCACTGCCTCCTGGAACCCTTTCAAATGCCCCAGACAATTTGGCCCTCTCTGCTTTCTTGCGGACTCCATCCTCAAAAGCACCTTTTTTCGCTTTCGGCATCCTCGGGAGCAAAAAAGACAAACGTCCAGGTTTTGCTGCCACAGCAAAGGTGCCAGCGGGGAAAAGTAATGCTGGTTCTCACTGCCTCCTGGAACCTCTTCAAATGCCCCAGACAATTTGGCCCTCTCTGCTTTCCTGCGGACTCAATCCTCAAAAGCACCTGTTTTCGCTTTCGGCAGCCTCCGGAGCAAAACAGACAAACGTCCAGCTTTTGCTGCCACAGCAAAGGTGCCAGCGGGGAAAAGTAATGCTGGTTCTCACTGCCTCCTGGAACCCTTTCAAATGCCACAGACAATTTGGCCCTCTCTGCTTTCCTGCGGACTCCATCCTCAAAAGCACCTTTTTTCGCTTTCGGCAGCCTCCGGAGCAAAAAAGACAAACGTCCAGCTTTTGCTGCCACAGCAAAGGTGCCAGCAGGGAAAAGTAATGCTGGTTCTCACTGCCTCCTGGAACCCTTTCAAATGCCCCAGACAATTTGGCCCTCTCTGCTTTCCTGCGTACTCCATCCTCAAAAGCACCGGTTTTCGCATTCGGCATCCTCCGGAGCAAAAAAGACAAACGTCCAGGTTTTGCTGCCACAGCAAAGGTGCCAGCGGGGAAAAGTAATGCTGGTTCTCACTGCCTCCTGGAACCCTTTCAAATGCACCACACAATTTGGCCCTCTCTGCTTTCCTGCGGACTCTATCCTCAAAAGCACCTTTTTTCGCTTTCGGGGGTGTTTGGAGCAAAAAAGACAAACGTCCAGCTTTTGCTGCCACAGCAAAGGTGCCAGCGGGGAAAAGTAATGCTGGTTCTCACTGCCTCCTGGAACCCTTTCAAATGCCCCAGACAATTTGGCCCTCTCTGCTTTCTTGCGGACTCCATCCTCAAAAGCACCTTTTTACGCTTTCGGCATCCTCCGGAGCAAAAAAGAAACGTCCAGGTTTTGCTGCCACAGCAAAGGTGCCAGCGGGGAAAAGTAATGCTGGTTCTCACTGCCTCCTGGAACCCTTTCAAATGCACCACACAATTTGGCCCTCTCTGCTTTCCTGCGGACTCTATCCTCAAAAGCACCTTTTTTCGCTTTCGGCGGTGTTTGGAGCAAAAAAGACAAACGTCCAGCTTTTGCTGCCACAGCAAAGGTGCCAGCAGGGAAAAGTAATGCTGGTTCTCACTGCCTCCTGGAACCCTTTCAGATGCCCCAGATAATTTGGCCCTCTCTGCTTTCTTGCGGACTCCATCCTCAAAAGCACCTTTTTTCGCTTTCGGCATCCTCGGGAGCAAAAAAGACAAACGTCCAGCTTTTGCTGCCACAGCAAAGGTGCCAGCGGGGAAAAGTAATGCTGGTTCTCACTGCCTCCTGGAACCCTTTCAAATGCACCACACAATTTGGCCCTCTCTGCTTTCCTGCGGACTCAATCCTCAAAAGCACCTGTTTTCGCTTTCGGCAGCCTCCGGAGCAAAACAGACAAACGTCCAGCTTTTGCTGCCACAGCAAAGGTGCCAGCGGGGAAAAGTAATGCTGGTTCTAACTGCCTCCTGGAACCCTTTCAAATGCCACAGACAATTTGGCCCTCTCTGCTTTCCTGCGGACTCCATCCTCAAAAGCACCTTTTTTCGGTTTCGGCATCCTCCGGAGCAAAAAAGACAAACGTCCAGCTTTTGCTGCCACAGCAAAGGTGCCAGCAGGGAAAAGTAATGCTGGTTCTCACTGCCTCCTGGAACCCTTTCAAATGCCCCAGACAATTTGGCCCTCTCTGCTTTCTTGCGGACTCCATCCTCAAAAGCACCTGTTTTCGCTTTCGGCAGCCTCCGGAGCAAAAAAGACAAACGTCCAGCTTTTGCTGCCACAGCAAAGGTGCCAGCGGGGAAAAGTAATGCTGGTTCTCACTCCCTCCTGGAACCCTTTCAAATGCACCACACAATTTGGCCCTCTCTGCTTTCCTGCGGACTCAATCCTCAAAAGCACCTTTTTTCGCTTTCGGCGGTGTTTGGAGCAAAAAAGACAAACGTCTAGCTTTTGCTGCCACAGCAAAGGTGCCAGCGGGGAAAAGTAATGCTGGTTCTCACTCCCTCCTGGAACCCTTTCAAATGCCCCAGACAATTTGGCCCTCTCTGCTTTCTTGCGGACTCCATCCTCAAAAGCACCTTTTTTCGCTTTTGGCAGCCTCCGGAGCAAAAAAGACAAACGTCCAGCTTTTGCTGCCACAGCAAAGGTGCCAGCGGGGAAAAGTAATGCTGGTTCTCACTGCCTCCTGGAACCCTTTCAAATGCACCACACAATTTGGCCCTCTCTGCTTTCCTGCGGACTCAATCCTCAAAAGCACCTTTTTTCGCTTTCGGCATCCTCGGGAGCAAAAAAGACAAACGTCCAGGTTTTGCTGCCACAGCAAAGGTGCCAGCGGGGAAAAGTAATGCTGGTTCTCACTGCCTCCTGGAACCTCTTCAAATGCCCCAGACAATTTGGCCCTCTCTGCTTTCCTGCGGACTCAATCCTCAAAAGCACCTGTTTTCGCTTTCGGCAGCCTCCGGAGCAAAACAGACAAACGTCCAGCTTTTGCTGCCACAGCAAAGGTGCCAGCGGGGAAAAGTAATGCTGGTTCTCACTGCCTCCTGGAACCCTTTCAAATGCCACAGACAATTTGGCCCTCTCTGCTTTCCTGCGGACTCCATCCTCAAAAGCACCTTTTTTCGCTTTCGGCAGCCTCCGGAGCAAAAAAGACAAACGTCCAGCTTTTGCTGCCACAGCAAAGGTGCCAGCAGGGAAAAGTAATGCTGGTTCTCACTGCCTCCTGGAACCCTTTCAAATGCCCCAGACAATTTGGCCCTCTCTGCTTTCCTGCGTACTCCATCCTCAAAAGCACCGGTTTTCGCTTTCGGCATCCTCCGGAGCAAAAAAGACAAACGTCCAGGTTTTGCTGCCACAGCAAAGGTGCCAGCGGGGAAAAGTAATGCTGGTTCTCACTGCCTCCTGGAACCCTTTCAAATGCACCACACAATTTGGCCCTCTCTGCTTTCCTGCGGACTCTATCCTCAAAAGCACCTTTTTTCGCTTTCGGGGGTGTTTGGAGCAAAAAAGACAAACGTCCAGCTTTTGCTGCCACAGCAAAGGTGCCAGCGGGGAAAAGTAATGCTGGTTCTCACTGCCTCCTGGAACCCTTTCAAATGCCCCAGACAATTTGGCCCTCTCTGCTTTCTTGCGGACTCCATCCTCAAAAGCACCTTTTTACGCTTTCGGCATCCTCCGGAGCAAAAAAGAAACGTCCAGGGTTTGCTGCCACAGCAAAGGTGCCAGCGGGGAAAAGTAATGCTGGTTCTCACTGCCTCCTGGAACCCTTTCAAATGCACCACACAATTTGGCCCTCTCTGCTTTCCTGCGGACTCTATCCTCAAAAGCACCTTTTTTCGCTTTCGGCGGTGTTTGGAGCAAAAAAGACAAACGTCCAGCTTTTGCTGCCACAGCAAAGGTGCCAGCGGGGAAAAGTAATGCTGGTTCTCACTGCCTCCTGGAACCCTTTCAGATGCCCCAGATAATTTGGCCCTCTCTGCTTTCTTGCGGACTC
Organism: Vanellus vanellus; assembly: GCF_965231255.1. NCBI lineage: Eukaryota > Metazoa > Chordata > Aves > Charadriiformes > Charadriidae > Vanellus > Vanellus vanellus. Next base: position 82,190 of record NW_028127034.1, read on the forward strand.
CATCCTCAAAAGCACCTTTTTTCGCTTTCGGCATCCTCGGGAGCAAAAAAGACAAACGTCCAGCTTTTGCTGCCACAGCAAAGGTGCCAGCGGGGAAAAGTAATGCTGGTTCTCACTGCCTCCTGGAACCCTTTCAAATGCACCACACAATTTGGCCCTCTCTGCTTTCCTGCGGACTCCATCCTCAAAAGCACCTTTTTTCGCTTTCGGCAGCCTCCGGAGCAAAAAAGACAAACGTCCAGCTTTTGCTGCCACAGCAAAGGTGCCAGCGGGGAAAAGTAATGCTGGTTCTCACTGCCTCCTGGAACCCTTTCAAATGCCCCAGACAATTTGGCCCTCTCTGCTTTCCTGCGGACTCAATCCTCAAAAGCACCTTTTTTCGCTTTCGGGGGTGTTTGGAGCAAAAAAGACAAACGTCCAGCTTTTGCTGCCACAGCAAAGGTGCCAGCGGGGAAAAGTAATGCTGGTTCTCACTGCCTCCTGGAACCTCTTCAAATGCCCCAGACAATTTGGCCCTCTCTGCTTTCCTGCGGACTCAATCCTCAAAAGCACCTGTTTTCGCTTTCGGCAGCCTCCGGAGCAAAACAGACAAACGTCCAGCTTTTGCTGCCACAGCAAAGGTGCCAGCGGGGAAAAGTAATGCTGGTTCTAACTGCCTCCTGGAACCCTTTCAAATGCCACAGACAATTTGGCCCTCTCTGCTTTCCTGCGGACTCCATCCTCAAAAGCACCTTTTTTCGGTTTCGGCATCCTCCGGAGCAAAAAAGACAAACGTCCAGCTTTTGCTGCCACAGCAAAGGTGCCAGCAGGGAAAAGTAATGCTGGTTCTCACTGCCTCCTGGAACCCTTTCAAATGCCCCAGACAATTTGGCCCTCTCTGCTTTCTTGCGGACTCCATCCTCAAAAGCACCTGTTTTCGCTTTCGGCAGCCTCCGGAGCAAAAAAGACAAACGTCCAGCTTTTGCTGCCACAGCAAAGGTGCCAGCGGGGAAAAGTAATGCTGGTTCTCACTCCCTCCTGGAACCCTTTCAAATGCACCACACAATTTGGCCCTCTCTGCTTTCCTGCGGACTCAATCCTCAAAAGCACCTTTTTTCGCTTTCGGCGGTGTTTGGAGCAAAAAAGACAAACGTCTAGCTTTTGCTGCCACAGCAAAGGTGCCAGCGGGGAAAAGTAATGCTGGTTCTCACTCCCTCCTGGAACCCTTTCAAATGCCCCAGACAATTTGGCCCTCTCTGCTTTCTTGCGGACTCCATCCTCAAAAGCACCTTTTTTCGCTTTTGGCAGCCTCCGGAGCAAAAAAGACAAACGTCCAGCTTTTGCTGCCACAGCAAAGGTGCCAGCGGGGAAAAGTAATGCTGGTTCTCACTGCCTCCTGGAACCCTTTCAAATGCACCACACAATTTGGCCCTCTCTGCTTTCCTGCGGACTCTATCCTCAAAAGCACCTTTTTTCGCTTTCGGCGGTGTTTGGAGCAAAAAAGACAAACGTCCAGCTTTTGCTGCCACAGCAAAGGTGCCAGCGGGGAAAAGTAATGCTGGTTCTCACTGCCTCCTGGAACCCTTTCAAATGCCCCAGACAATTTGGCCCTCTCTGCTTTCTTGCGGACTCCATCCTCAAAAGCACCTTTTTTCGCTTTCGGCATCCTCGGGAGCAAAAAAGACAAACGTCCAGGTTTTGCTGCCACAGCAAAGGTGCCAGCGGGGAAAAGTAATGCTGGTTCTCACTGCCTCCTGGAACCTCTTCAAATGCCCCAGACAATTTGGCCCTCTCTGCTTTCCTGCGGACTCAATCCTCAAAAGCACCTGTTTTCGCTTTCGGCATCCTCCGGAGCAAAACAGACAAACGTCCAGCTTTTGCTGCCACAGCAAAGGTGCCAGCGGGGAAAAGTAATGCTGGTTCTCACTGCCTCCTGGAACCCTTTCAAATGCCACAGACAATTTGGCCCTCTCTGCTTTCCTGCGGACTCCATCCTCAAAAGCACCTTTTTTCGCTTTCGGCGGTGTTTGGAACAAAAAGGACAAACGTCCAGCTTTTGCTGCCACAGCAAAGGTGCCAGCGGGGAAAAGTAATGCTGGTTCTCACTGCCTCCTGGAACCCTTTCAAATGCACCACACAATTTGGCCCTCTCTGCTTTCCTGCGGACTCTATCCTCAAAAGCACCTTTTTTCGCTTTCGGGGGTGTTTGGAGCAAAAAAGACAAACGTCCAGCTTTTGCTGCCACAGGAAAGGTGCCAGCGGGGAAAAGTAATGCTGGTTCTCACTGCCTCCTGGAACCCTTTCAAATGCCCCAGACAATTTGGCCCTCTCTGCTTTCTTGCGGACTCCATCCTCAAAAGCACCTTTTTACGCTTTCGGCATCCTCCGGAGCAAAAAAGACAAACGTCCAGGTTTTGCTGCCACAGCAAAGGTGCCAGCGGGGAAAAGTAATGCTGGTTCTCACTGCCTCCTGGAACCCTTTCAAATGCACCACACAATTTGGCCCTCTCTGCTTTCCTGCGGACTCTATCCTCAAAAGCACCTTTTTTCGCTATCGGGGGTGTTTGGAGCAAAAAAGAAAAACGTCCAGCTTTTGCTGCCACAGCAAAGGTGCCAGCAGGGAAAAGTAATGCTGGTTCTCACTGCCTCCTGGAACCCTTTCAAATGCACAACACAATTTGGCCCTGTCTGCTTTCCTGCGGACTCCATCCTCAAAAGAACCTGTTTTCGCTTTCGGCAGCCTCCGGAGAAAAAAAGACAAACGTCCAGCTTTTGCTGCCACAGCAAAGGTGCCAGCGGGGAAAAGTAATGCTGGTCCTCACTGCCTCCTGGAACCCTTTCAAATGCACCACACAATTTGGCCCTCTCTGCTTTCCTGCGGACTCTATCCTCAAAAGCACCTGTTTTCGCTTTCGGCGGTGTTTGGAGCAAAAAAGACAAACGTCCAGCTTTTGCTGCCACAGCAAAGGTGCCAGCGGGGAAAAGTAATGCTGGTTCTCACTCCCTCCTGGAACCCTTTCAAATGCCCCAGACAATTTGGCCCTCTCTGCTTTCCTGCGGACTCCATCCTCAAAAGCACCTTTTTTCGCTTTCGGCAGCCTCCGGAGCAAAAAAGACAAACGTCCAGGTTTTGCTGCCACAGCAAAGGTGCCAGCGGGGAAAAGTAATGCTGGTTCTCACTGCCTCCTGGAACCCTTTCAAATGCCCCAGACAATTTGGCCCTCTCTGTTTTCCTGCGGACTCCATCCTCAAAAGCACCTTTTTTCGCTTTCGGCATCCTCGGGAGCAAAAAAGACAAACGTCCAGCTTTTGCTGCCACAGCAAAGGTGCCAGCGGGGAAAAGTAATGCTGGTTCTCACTGCCTCCTGGAACCCTTTCAAATGCACCACACAATTTGGCCCTCTCTGCTTTCCTGCGGACTCTATCCTCAAAAGCACCTTTTTTCGCTTTCGGGGGTGTTTGGAGCAAAAAAGACAAACGTCCAGCTTTTGCTGCCACAGCAAAGGTGCCAGCGGGGAAAAGTAATGCTGGTTCTCACTGCCTCCTGGAACCCTTTCAAATGCACCACACAATTTGGCCCTCTCTGCTTTCCTGCGGACTCCATCCTCAAAAGCACCTTTTTTCGCTTTCGGCAGCCTCCGGAGCAAAAAAGACAAACGTCCAGGTTTTGCTGCCACAGCAAAGGTGCCAGCGGGGAAAAGTAATGCTGGTTCTCACTGCCTCCTGGAACCCTTTCAAATGCCCCAGACAATTTGGCCCTCTCTGCTTTCCTGCGGACTCTATCCTCAAAAGCACCTTTTTTCGCTATCGGGGGTGTTTGGAGCAAAAAAGAAAAACGTCCAGCTTTTGCTGCCACAGCAAAGGTGCCAGCGGGGAAACGTAATGCTGGTTCTCACTGCCTCCTGGAACCCTTTCAAATGCCCCATACAATTTGGCCCTCTCTGCTTTCCTGCGGACTCCATCCTCAAAAGCACCTTTTTTCGCTTTCGGCATCCTCCGGAGCAAAAAAGACAAACGTCCAGCTTTTGCTGCCACAGCAAAGGTGCCAGCGGGGAAAAGTAATGCTGGTTCTCACTGCCTCCTGGAACCCTTTCAAATGCCCCAGACAATTTGGCCCTCTCTGCTTTCCTGCGGACTCCATCCTCAAAAGCACCTTTTTTCGCTTTCGGCATCCTCCGGAGCAAAAAAGACAAACGTCCAGCTTTTGCTGCCACAGCAAAGGTGCCAGCAGGGAAAAGTAATGCTGGTTCTCACTGCCTCCTGGAACCCTTTCAAATGCACAACACAATTTGGCCCTGTCTGCTTTCCTGCGGACTCCATCCTCAAAAGCACCTTTTTTCGCTTTCGGCGGTGTTTGGAGCAAAAAAGACAAACGTCCAGCTTTTGCTGCCACAGCAAAGGTGCCAGCGGGGAAAAGTAATGCTGGTTCTCACTGCCTCCTGGAACCCTTTCAAATGCACCACACAATTTGGCCCTCTCTGCTTTCCTGCGGACTCTATCCTCAAAAGCACCTTTTTTCGCTTTCGGGGGTGTTTGGAGCAAAAAAGACAAACGTCCAGCTTTTGCTGCCACAGCAAAGGTGCCAGCGGGGAAAAGTAATGCTGGTTCTCACTGCCTCCTGGAACCCTTTCAAATGCACCACACAATTTGGCCCTCTCTGCTTTCCTGCGGACTCCATCCTCAAAAGCACCTTTTTTCGCTTTCGGCAGCCTCCGGAGCAAAAAAGACAAACGTCCAGGTTTTGCTGCCACAGCAAAGGTGCCAGCGGGGAAAAGTAATGCTGGTTCTCACTGCCTCCTGGAACCCTTTCAAATGCCCCAGACAATTTGACCCTCTCTGTTTTCCTGCGGACTCTATCCTCAAAAGCACCTTTTCTCGCTTTCGGCGTTGTTTGGAGCAAAAAAGACAAACGTCCAGGTTTTGCTGCCACAGCAAAGGTGCCAGCGGGGAAAAGTAATGCTGGTTCTCACTGCCTCCTGGAACCTCTTCAAATGCCCCAGACAATTTGGCACTCTCTGCTTTCCTGCCGACTCAATCCTCCAAAGCACCTGTTTTCGCTTTCGGCAGCCTCCGGATCAAAACAGACAAACGTCCAGCTTTTGCTGCCACAGCAAAGGTGCCAGCGGGGAAAAGTAATGCTGGTTCTCACTGCCTCCTGGAATACTTTCAAATGCCACAGACAATTTGGCTCTCTCTGCTTTCCTGCGGACTCAATCCTCAAAAGCACCTGTTTTCGCTTTCGGCAGCCTCCGGAGCAAAAAAGACAAACGTCCAGGTTTTGCTGCCACAGCAAAGGTGCCAGCGGGGAAAAGTAATGCTGGTTCTCACTGCCTCCTGGAACCCTTTCAAATGCCACAGACAATTTGGCCCTCTCTGTTTTCCTGCGGACTCTATCCTCAAAAGCACCTGTTTTCGCTTTCGGCGGTGTTTGGAGCAAAAAAGACAAACGTCCAGCTTTTGCTGCCACAGCAAAGGTGCCAGCGGGGAAAAGTAATGCTGGTTCTCACTGCCTCCTGGAACCCTTTCAAATGCCACAGACAATTTGGCCCTCTCTGCTTTCCTGCGGACTCCATCCTCAAAAGCACCTTTTTTTGCTTTCGGGGGTGTTTGGAGCAAAAAAGACAAACGTCCATTTTTTGCTGCCACAGCAAAGGTGCCAGCGGGGAAAAGTAATGCTGGTTCTCACTGCCTCCTGGAACCCTTTCAAATGCACCACACAATTTGGCCCTCTCTGCTTTCCTGCGGACTCCATCCTCAAAAGCACCTTTTTTCGCTTTCGGCGGTGTTTGGAGCAAAAAAGACAAATGTCCAGGTTTTGCTGCCACAGCAAAGGTGCCAGCAGGGAAAAGTAATGCTGGTTCTCACTGCCTCCTGGAACCCTTTTAAATGCCCCAGACAATTTGGCCCTCTCTGCTTTCCTGCGGACTCCATCCTCAAAAGCACCTTTTTTCGCTTTCGGTGGTGTTTGGAGCAAAAAAGACAAACATCCAGCTTTTGCTGCCACAGCAAAGGTGCCAGCGGGGAAAAGTAATGCTGGTTCTCACTGCCTCCTGGAACCCTTTCAAATGCCCCAGACAATTTGGCCCTCTCTGCTTTCCTGCGGACTCCATCCTCAAAAGCACCTTTTTTCGCTTTCGGCAGCCTCCGGAGAAAAAAAGACAAACGTCCAGCTTTTGCTGCCACAGCAAAGGTGCCAGCGGGGAAAAGTAATGCTGGTTCTCACTGCCTCCTGGAACCCTTTCAAATGCACCACACAATTTGGCCCTCTCTGCTTTCCTGCGGACTCTATCCTCAAAAGCACCTTTTTTCGCTTTCGGCGGTGTTTGGAGCAAAAAAGACAAACGTCCAGCTTTTGCTGCCACAGCAAAGGTGCCAGCGGGGAAAAGTAATGCTGGTTCTCACTCCCTCCTGGAACCCTTTCAAATGCCCCAGACAATTTGGCCCTCTCTGCTTTCTTGCGGACTCCATCCTCAAAAGCACCTTTTTTCGCTTTCGGGGGTGTTTGGAGCAAAAAAGTCAAACGTCCAGCTTTTGCTGCCACAGCAAAGGTGCCAGCGGGGAAAAGTAATGCTGGTTCTCACTGCCTCCTGGAACCCTTTCAAATGCCCCAGACAATTTGGCCCTCTCTGCTTTCCTGCGGACTCCATCCTCAAAAGCACCTTTTTTCGCTTTCGGCAGCCTCCGGAGCAAAAAAGACAAACGTCCAGCTTTTGCTGCCACAGCAAAGGTGCCAGCGGGGAAAAGTAATGCTGGTTCTCACTGCCTCCTGGAACCCTTTCAAATGCCACAGACAATTTGGCCCTCTCTGCTTTCTTGCGGACTCCATCCTCAAAAGCACCTTTTTTCGCTTTCGGCATCCTCCGGAGCAAAAAAGACAAACGTCCAGGTTTTGCTGCCACAGCAAAGGTGCCAGCGGGGAAAAGTAATGCTGGTTCTCACTGCCTCCTGGAACCCTTTCAAATGCCACAGACAATTTGGCCCTCTCTGTTTCCCTGCGGACTCTATCCTCAAAAGCACCTGTTTTCGCTTTCGGCGGTGTTTGCAGCAAAAAAGACAAACGTCCAGCTTTTGCTGCCACAGCAAAGGTGCCAGCGGGGAAAAGGAATGCTGGTTCTCACTGCCTCCTGGAACCCTTTCAAATTCCACAGACAATTTGGCCCTCTCTGCTTTCCTGCGGACTCCATCCTCAAAAGCACCTTTTTTCGCTTTCGGGGGTGTTTGGAGCAAAAAAGACAAACGTCCATTTTTTGCTGCCACAGCAAAGGTGCCAGCGGGAAAATGTAATGCTGGTTCTCACTGCCTCCTGGAACCCTTTCAAATGCACCACACAATTTGGCCCTCTCTGCTTTCCTGCGGACTCCATCCTCAAAAGCACCTTTTTTCGCTTTCGGCGGTGTTTGGAGCAAAAAAGACAAACGTCCAGCTTTTGCTGCCACAGCAAAGGTGCCAGCAGGGAAAAGTAATGCTGGTTCTCACTGCCTCCTGGAACCCTTTCAAATGCCCCAGACAATTTGGCCCTCTCTGCTTTCCTGCGGACTCCATCCTCAAAAGCACCTGTTTTCGCTTTCGGGGGTGTTTGGAGCAAAAAAGACAAACGTCCAGGTTTTGCTGCCACAGCAAAGGTGCCAGCGGGGAAAAGTAATGCTGGTTCTCACTGCCTCCTGGAACCCTTTCAAATGCCACAGACAATTTGGCCCTCTCTGCTTTCCTGCGGACTCCATCCTCAAAAGCACCTTTTTTCGCTTTCGGCATCCTCCGGAGCAAAAAAGACAAACGTCCAGGTTTTGCTGCCACAGCAAAGGTGCCAGCGGGGAAAAGTAATGCTGGTTCTCACTGCCTCCTGGAACCCTTTCAAATGCCACAGACAATTTGGCCCTCTCTGTTTCCCTGCGGACTCTATCCTCAAAAGCACCTGTTTTCGCTTTCGGCGGTGTTTGCAGCAAAAAAGACAAACGTCCAGCTTTTGCTGCCACAGCAAAGGTGCCAGCGGGGAAAAGGAATGCTGGTTCTCACTGCCTCCTGGAACCCTTTCAAATTCCACAGACAATTTGGCCCTCTCTGCTTTCCTGCGGACTCCATCCTCAAAAGCACCTTTTTTCGCTTTCGGGGGTGTTTGGAGCAAAAAAGACAAACGTCCATTTTTTGCTGCCACAGCAAAGGTGCCAGCGGGAAAAAGTAATGCTGGTTCTCACTGCCTCCTGGAACCCTTTCAAATGCACCACACAATTTGGCCCTCTCTGCTTTCCTGCGGACTCTATCCTCAAAAGCACCTTTTTTCGCTTTCGGCGGTGTTTGGAGCAAAAAAGACAAACGTCCAGCTTTTGCTGCCACAGCAAAGGTGCCAGCAGGGAAAAGTAATGCTGGTTCTCACTGCCTCCTGGAACCCTTTCAAATGCCCCAGACAATTTGGCCCTCTCTGCTTTCCTGCGGACTCCATCCTCAAAAGCACCTTTTCTCGCTTTCGGCGTTGTTTGGAGCAAAAAAGACAAACGTCCAGCTTTTGCTGCCACAGCAAAGGTGCCAGCGGGGAAAAGTAATGCTGGTTCTCACTGCCTCCTTGAACCCTTTCAAATGCCACAGACAATTTGGCCCTCTCTGCTTTCCTGCGGACTCCATCCTCAAAAGCACCTTTTTTCGCTTTCGGGGGTGTTTGGAGCAAAAAAGACAAACGTCCAGCTTTTGCTGCCACAGCAAAGGTGCCAGCGGGGAAAAGTAATGCTGGTTCTCACTCCCTCCTGGAACCCTTTCAAATGCACCACACAATTTGGCCCTCTCTGCTTTCTTGCGGACTCCATCCTCAAAAGCACCTTTTTTCGCTTTCGTGGGTGTTTGGAGCAAAAAAGACAAACGTCCAGCTTTTGCTGCCACAGCAAAGGTGCCAGCGGGGAAAAGTAATGCTGGTTCTCACTGCCTCCTGGAACCCTTTCAAATGCCACAGACAATTTGGCCCTCTCTGCTTTCCTGCGGACTCCATCCTCAAAAGCACCTGTTTTCGCTTTCGGCAGCCTCCGGAGCAAAAAAGAAAAACGTCCAGCTTTTGCTGCCACAGCAAAGGTGCCAGCGGGGAAAAGTAATGCTGGTTCTCACTGCCTCCTGGAATACTTTCAAATGCCACAGACAATTTCGCCCTCTCTGCTTTCTTGCGGACTCCATCCTCAAAAGCACCTTTTTTCGCTTTCGGCAGCCTCCGGAGCAAAAAAGACAAACGTCCAGCTTTTGCTGCCACAGCAAAGGTGCCAGCGGGGAAAAGGAATGCTGGTTCTCACTGCCTCCTGGAACCCTTTCAAATGCACCACACAATTTGGCCCTCTCTGCTTTCCTGCGGACTCCATCCTCAAAAGCACCTTTTTTCGCTTTTGGCAGCCTCCGGAGCAAAAAAGACAAACGTCCAGCTTTTGCTGCCACAGCAAAGGTGCCAGCGGGGAAAAGTAATGCTGGTTCTCACTGCCTCCTGGAACCCTTTCAAATGCACCACACAATTTGGCCCTCTCTGCTTTCCTGCGGACTCTATCCTCAAAAGCACCTTTTTTCGCTTTCGGCGGTGTTTGGAGCAAAAAAGACAAACGTCCAGCTTTTGCTGCCACAGCAAAGGTGCCAGCGGGGAAAAGTAATGCTGGTTCTCACTGCCTCCTGGAACCCTTTCAAATGCCCCAGACAATTTGGCCCTCTCTGCTTTCCTGCGGACTCCATCCTCAAAAGCACCTTTTCTCGCTTTCGGCGTTGTTTGGAGCAAAAAAGACAAACGTCCAGCTTTTGCTGCCACAGCAAAGGTGCCAGCGGGGAAAAGTAATGCTGGTTCTCACTGCCTCCTGGAATACTTTCAAATGCCACAGACAATTTGGCCCTCTCTGCTTTCTTGCGGACTCCATCCTCAAAAGCACCTTTTTTCGCTTTCGGCATCCTCCGGAGCAAAAAAGACAAACGTCCAGGTTTTGCTGCCACAGCAAAGGTGCCAGCGGGGAAAAGTAATGCTGGTTCTCACTGCCTCCTGGAACCCTTTCAAATGCCACAGACAATTTGGCCCTCTCTGTTTTCCTGCGGACTCTATCCTCAAAAGCACCTGTTTTCGCTTTCGGCGGTGTTTGGAGCAAAAAAGACAAACGTCCAGCTTTTGCTGCCACAGCAAAGGTGCCAGCGGGGAAAAGTAATGCTGGTTCTCACTGCCTCCTGGAACCCTTTCAAATGCCACAGACAATTTGGCCCTCTCTGCTTTCCTGCGGACTCCATCCTCAAAAGCACCTTTTTTCGCTTTCGGGGGTGTTTGGAGCAAAAAAGACAAACGTCCAGCTTTTGCTGCCACAGCAAAGGTGCCAGCGGGGAAAAGTAATGCTGGTTCTCACTGCCTCCTGGAACCCTTTCAAATGCACCACACAATTTGGCCCTCTCTGCTTTCCTGCGGACTCCATCCTCAAAAGCACCTTTTTTCGCTTTCGGCGGTGTTTGGAGCAAAAAAGACAAACGTCCAGCTTTTGCTGCCAAAGCAAAGGTGCCAGCAGGGAAAAGTAATGCTGGTTCTCACTGCCTCCTGGAACCCTTTCAAATGCCCCAGACAATTTGGCCCTCTCTGCTTTCCTGCGGACTCCATCCTCAAAAGCACCTGTTTTCTCTTTCGGGGGTGTTTGGAGCAAAAAAGACAAACGTCCAGCTTTTGCTGCCACAGCAAAGGTGCCAGCGGGGAAAAGTAATGCTGGTTCTCACTGCCTCCTGGAACCCTTTCAAATGCCCCAGACAATTTGGCCCTCTCTGCTTTCCTGCGGACTCCATCCTCAAAAGCACCTTTTTTCGCTTTCGGCAGCCTCCGGAGCAAAAAAGACAAACGTCCAGCTTTTGCTGCCACAGCAAAGGTGCCAGCGGGGAAAAGTAATGCTGGTTCTCACTGCCTCCTGGAACCCTTTCAAATGCACCACACAATTTGGCCCTCTCTGCTTTCCTGCGGACTCTATCCTCAAAAGCACCTTTTTTCGCTTTCGGCGGTGTTTGGAGCAAAAAAGACAAACGTCCAGCTTTTGCTGCCACAGCAAAGGTGCCAGCGGGGAAAAGTAATGCTGGTTCTCACTCCCTCCTGGAACCCTTTCAAATGCCCCAGACAATTTGGCCCTCTCTGCTTTCTTGCGGACTCCATCCTCAAAAGCACCTTTTTTCGCTTTCGGGGGTGTTTGGAGCAAAAAAGACAAACGTCCAGGTTTTGCTGCCACAGCAAAGGTGCCAGCGGGGAAAAGTAATGCTGGTTCTCACTGCCTCCTGGAACCCTTTCAAATGCCACAGACAATTTGGCCCTCTCTGCTTTCCTGCGGACTCCATCCTCAAAAGCACCTTTTTCCGCTTTCGGCAGCCTCCGGAGCAAAACAGACAAACGTCCAGCTTTTGCTGCCACAGCAAAGGTGCCAGCGGGGAAAAGTAATGCTGGTTCTCACTGCCTCCTGGAATACTTTCAAATGCCACAGACAATTTGGCCCTCTCTGCTTTCTTGCGGACTCCATCCTCAAAAGCACCTTTTTTTCGCTTTCGGCAGCCTCCGGAGCAAAAAAGACAAACGTCCAGCTTTTGCTGCCACAGCAAAGGTGCCAGCGGGGAAAAGGAATGCTGGTTCTCACTGCCTCCTGGAACCCTTTCAAATGCCACAGACAATTTGGCGCTCTCTGTTTTCCTGCGGACTCTATCCTCAAAAGCACCTGTTTTCGCTTTCGGCGGTGTTTGGAGCAAAAAAGACAAACGTCCAGCTTTTGCTGCCACAGCAAAGGTGCCAGCAGGGAAAAGTAATGCTGGTTCTCACTGCCTCCTGGAACCCTTTCAAATTCCACAGACAATTTGGCCCTCTCTGCTTTCCTGCGGACTCCATCCTCAAAAGCACCTTTTTTCGCTTTCGGGGGTGTTTGGAGCAAAAAAGACAAACGTCCATTTTTTGCTGCCACAGCAAAGGTGCCAGCGGGGAAAAGTAATGCTGGTTCTCACTGCCTCCTGGAACCCTTTCAAATGCACCACACAATTTGGCCCTCTCTGCTTTCCTGCGGACTCCATCCTCAAAAGCACCTTTTTTCGCTTTCGGCGGTGTTTGGAGCAAAAAAGACAAACGTCCAGCTTTTGCTGCCAAAGCAAAGGTGCCAGCAGGGAAAAGTAATGCTGGTTCTCACTGCCTCCTGGAACCCTTTCAAATGCCACAGACAATTTGGCCCTCTCTGCTTTCCTGCGGACTCCATCCTCAAAAGCACCTTTTTCCGCTTTCGGGGGTGTTTGGAGCAAAAAAGACAAACGTCCAGCTTTTGCTGCCACAGCAAAGGTGCCAGCGGGGAAAAGTAATGCTGGTTCTCACTGCCTCCTGGAACCCTTTCAAATGCCACAGACAATTTGGCCCTCTCTGCTTTCCTGCGGACTCCATCCTCAAAAGCACCTTTTTTCGCTTTCGGCGGTGTTTGGAACAAAAAGGACAAACGTCCAGCTTTTGCTGCCACAGCAAAGGTGCCAGCGGGGAAAAGTAATGCTGGTTCTCACTGCCTCCTGGAACCCTTTCAAATGCACCACACAATTTGGCCCTCTCTGCTTTCCTGCAGACTCTATCCTCAAAAGCACCTTTTTTCGCTTTCGGGGGTGTTTGGAGCAAAAAAGACAAACGTCCAGCTTTTGCTGCCACAGCAAAGGTGCCAGCGGGGAAAAGTAATGCTGGTTCTCACTCCCTCCTGGAACCCTTTCAAATGCACCACACAATTTGGCCCTCTCTGCTTTCCTGCGGACTCCATCCTCAAAAGCACCTTTTTTCGGTTTCGGGGGTGTTTGGAGCAAAAAAGACAAACGTCCAGCTTTTGCTGCCACAGCAAAGGTGCCAGCGGGGAAAAGTAATGCTGGTTCTCACTGCCTCCTGGAACCCTTTCAAATGCCACAGACAATTTGGCCCTCTCTGCTTTCCTGCGGACTCCATCCTCAAAAGCACCTTTTTTCGCTTTCGGCGGTGTTTGGAGCAAAAAAGACAAACGTCCAGCTTTTGCTGCCAAAGCAAACGTGCCAGCGGGGAAAAGTAATGCTGGTTCTCACTGCCTCCTGGAACCCTTTCAAATGCCCCAGACAATTTGGCCCTCTCTGCTTTCCTGCGGACTCCATCCTCAAAAGCACCTTTTTTCGCTTTCGGGGGTGTTTGGAGCAAAAAAGACAAACGTCCAGCTTTTGCTGCCACAGCAAAGGTGCCAGCGGGGAAAAGTAATGCTGGTTCTCACTGCCTCCTGGAACCCTTTCAAATGCCACAGACAATTTGGCCCTCTCTGCTTTCCTGCGGACTCCATCCTCAAAAGCACCTGTTTTCGCTTTCGGCAGCCTCCGGAGCAAAAAAGACAAACGTCCAGGTTTTGCTGCCACAGCAAAGGTGCTAGCGGGGAAAAGTAATGCTGGTTCTCACTGCCTCCTGGAACTCTTTCAAATGCACCACACAATTTGGCCCTCTCTGCTTTCCTGCGGACTCTATCCTCAAAAGCACCTTTTTTCGCTTTCGGGGGTGTTTGGAGCAAAAAAGACAAACGTCCAGCTTTTGCTGCCACAGCAAAGGTGCCAGCGGGGAAAAGTAATGCTGGTTCTCACTCCCTCCTGGAACCCTTTCAAATGCCCCAGACAATTTGGCCCTCTCTGCTTTCCTGCGGACTCCATCCTCAAAAGCACCTTTTTTCGCTTTCGGGGTTGTTTGGAGCAAAAAAGACAAACGTCCAGCTTTTGCTGCCACAGCAAAGGTGCCAGCGGGGAAAAGTAATGCTGGTTCTCACTGCCTCCTGGAACCCTTTCAAATGCACCACACAATTTGGCCCTCTCTGCTTTCCTGCGGACTCCATCCTCAAAAGCACCTGTTTTCGCTTTCGGCAGCCTCCGGAGCAAAAAAGACAAACGTCCAGCTTTTGCTGCCACAGCAAAGGTGCCAGCGGGGAAAAGTAATGCTGGTTCTCACTGCCTCCTGGAACCCTTTCAAATGCACCACACAATTTGGCCCTCTCTGCTTTCCTGCGGACTCTATCCTCAAAAGCACCTTTTTTCGCTTTCGGCGGTGTTTGGAGCAAAAAAGACAAACGTCCAGCTTTTGCTGCCACAGCAAAGGTGCCAGCGGGGAAAAGTAATGCTGGTTCTCACTGCCTCCTGGAACCCTTTCAAATGCCCCAGACAATTTGGCCTTCTCTGCTTTCCTGCGGACTCCATCCTCAAAAGCACCTTTTTTCGCTTACGGCAGCCTCCGGAGCAAAAAAGACAAACGTCCAGCTTTTGCTGCCACAGCAAAGGTGCCAGCGGGGAAAAGTAATGCTGGTTCTCACTGCCTCCTGGAACCCTTTCAAATGCACCACACAATTTGGCCCTCTCTGCTTTCCTGCGGACTCTATCCTCAAAAGCACCTTTTTTCGCTTTCGGCGGTGTTTGGAGCAAAAAAGACAAACGTCCAGCTTTTGCTGCCACAGCAAAGGTGCCAGCGGGGAAAAGTAATGCTGGTTCTCACTCCCTCCTGGAACCCTTTCAAATGCCCCAGATAATTTGGCCCTCTCTGCTTTCTTGCGGACTCCATCCTCAAAAGCACTTTTTTTCGCTTTCGGGGGTGTTTGGAGCAAAAAAGACAAACGTCCAGCTTTTGCTGCCACAGCAAAGGTGCCAGCGGGGAAAAGTAATGCTGGTTCTCACTGCCTCCTGGAACCCTTTCAAATGCCACAGACAATTTGGCCCTCTCTGCTTTCCTGCGGACTCCATCCTCAAAAGCACCTTTTTTCGCTTTCGGCAGCCTCCGGAGCAAAAAAGACAAACGTCCAGCTTTTGCTGCCACAGCAAAGGTGCCAGCGGGGAAAAGTAATGCTGGTTCTCACTGCCTCCTGGAACCCTTTCAAATGCACCACACAATTTGGCCCTCTCTGCTTTCCTGCGGACTCTATCCTCAAAAGCACCTTTTTTCGCTTTCGGCGGTGTTTGGAGCAAAAAAGACAAATGTCCATCTTTTGCTGCCACAGCAAAGGTGCCAGCAAGGAAAAGTAATGCTGGTTCTCACTGCCTCCTGGAACCTCTTCAAATGCCCCAGACAATTTGGCACTCTCTGCTTTCCTGCGGACTCAATCCTCAAAAGCACCTTTTTTCGCTTTCGGCGGTGTTTGGAGCAAAAAAGACAAACGTCCAGCTTTTGCTGCCACAGCAAAGGTGCCAGTGGGGAAAAGTAATGCTGGTTCTCACTGCCTCCTTGAACCCTTTCAAATGCCACAGACAATTTGGCCCTCTCTGCTTTCCTGCGGACTCCATCCTCAAAAGCACCTTTTTTCGGTTTCGGCATCCTCCGGAGCAAAAAAGACAAACGTCCAGCTTTTGCTGCCACAGCAAAGGTGCCAGCAGGGAAAAGTAATGCTGGTTCTCACTGCCTCCTGGAACCCTTTCAAATGCCACAGACAATTTGGCCCTCTCTGCTTTCCTGCGGACTCCATCCTCAAAAGCACCTTTTTTCGCTTTCGGCGGTGTTTGGAGCAAAAAAGACAAACGTCCAGCTTTTGCTGCCACAGCAAAGGTGCCAGGGGGAAAAGTAATGCTGGTTCTCACTGCCTCCTGGAACCCTTTCAAATGCCACAGACAATTTGGCCCTCTCTGCTTTCCTGCGGACTCCATCCTCAAAAGCACCTGTTTTCGCTTTCGGCAGCCTCCGGAGCAAAAAAGACAAACGTCCAGGTTTTGCTGCCACAGCAAAGGTGCCAGCGGGGAAAAGTAATGCTGGTCCTCATTGCCTCCTGGAACCTCTTCAAATGCCTCAGACAATTTGGCCCTCTCTGCTTTCCTGCGGACTCTATCCTCAAAAGAGCCTTTTTTCACTTTCAGCGCCCTCCGGTGGTAAAAACACAAACGTCCAGCTTTTGCTGCCACAGCAAAGGTGCCAGCGGGGAAAAGTAATGCTGGTTCTCACTGCCTCCTGGAACCCTTTCAAATGCCAAAGACAATTTGGCCCTGTCTGCTTTCCTGCGGACTCCATCCTCAAAAGCACCGGTTTTCGCTTTCGTCATCCTCGGGAGCAAAAAAGACAAACGTCCAGCTTTTGCTGCCACAGCAAAGGTGCCAGCGGGGAAAAGGAATGCTGGTTCTCACTGCCTCCTGGAACCCTTTCAAATGCCACAGACAATTTGGCCCTCTCTGCTTTCCTGCGGACTCCATCCTCAAAAGCACCTGTTTTCGCTTTCGGGGGTGTTTGGAGCAAAAAAGACAAACGTCCAGCTTTTGCTGCCACAGCAAAGGTGCCAGCGGGGAAAAGTAATGCTGGTTCTCACTGCCTCCTGGAACCCTTTCAAATGCCACAGACAATTTGGCCCTCTCTGCTTTCCTGCGGCCTCCATCCTCAAAAGCACCTTTTTTCGCTTTCGGGGGTGTTTGGAGCAAAAAAGAAAAACGTCCATTTTTTGCTGCCACAGCAAAGGTGCCAGCGGGGAAAAGTAATGCTGGTTCTCACTGCCTCCTGGAACCCTTTCAAATGCACCACACAATTTGGCCCTCTCTGCTTTCCTGCGGACTCCATCCTCAAAAGCACCTTTTTTCGCTTTCGGGGGTGTTTGGAGCAAAAAAGACAAACGTCCAGCTTTTGCTGCCAAAGCAAAGGTGCCAGCAGGGAAAAGTAATGCTGGTTCTCACTGCCTCCTGGAACCCTTTCAAATGCCCCAGACAATTTGGCCCTCTCTGCTTTCCTGCGGACTCCATCCTCAAAAGCAACTGTTTTCGCTTTCGGGGGTGTTTGGAGCAAAAAAGACAAACGTCCAGCTTTTGCTGCCACAGCAAAGGTGCCAGCGGGGAAAAGTAATGCTGGTTCTCACTGCCTCCTGGAACCCTTTCAAATGCACCACACAATTTGGCCCTCTCTGCTTTCCTGCGGACTCCATCCTCAAAAGCACCTGTTTTCGCTTTCGGCAGCCTCCGGAGCAAAAAAGACAAACGTCCAGCTTTTGCTGCCACAGCAAAGGTGCCAGCGGGGAAAAGTAATGCTGGTTCTCACTGCCTCCTGGAACCCTTTCAAATGCACCACACAATTTGGCCCTCTCTGCTTTCCTGCGGACTCTATCCTCAAAAGCACCTTTTTTCGCTTTCGGCGGTGTTTGGAGCAAAAAAGACAAACGTCCAGCTTTTGCTGCCACAGCAAAGGTGCCAGCGGGGAAAAGTAATGCTGGTTCTCACTGCCTCCTGGAACCCTTTCAAATGCCCCAGACAATTTGGCCTTCTCTGCTTTCCTGCGGACTCCATCCTCAAAAGCACCTTTTTTCGCTTACGGCAGCCTCCGGAGCAAAAAAGACAAACGTCCAGCTTTTGCTGCCACAGCAAAGGTGCCAGCGGGGAAAAGTAATGCTGGTTCTCACTGCCTCCTGGAACCCTTTCAAATGCACCACACAATTTGGCCCTCTCTGCTTTCCTGCGGACTCTATCCTCAAAAGCACCTTTTTTCGCTTTCGGCGGTGTTTGGAGCAAAAAAGACAAACGTCCAGCTTTTGCTGCCACAGCAAAGGTGCCAGCGGGGAAAAGTAATGCTGGTTCTCACTCCCTCCTGGAACCCTTTCAAATGCCCCAGATAATTTGGCCCTCTCTGCTTTCTTGCGGACTCCATCCTCAAAAGCACTTTTTTTCGCTTTCGGGGGTGTTTGGAGCAAAAAAGACAAACGTCCAGCTTTTGCTGCCACAGCAAAGGTGCCAGCGGGGAAAAGTAATGCTGGTTCTCACTGCCTCCTGGAACCCTTTCAAATGCCACAGACAATTTGGCCCTCTCTGCTTTCCTGCGGACTCCATCCTCAAAAGCACCTTTTTTCGCTTTCGGCAGCCTCCGGAGCAAAAAAGACAAACGTCCAGCTTTTGCTGCCACAGCAAAGGTGCCAGCGGGGAAAAGTAATGCTGGTTCTCACTGCCTCCTGGAACCCTTTCAAATGCACCACACAATTTGGCCCTCTCTGCTTTCCTGCGGACTCTATCCTCAAAAGCACCTTTTTTCGCTTTCGGCGGTGTTTGGAGCAAAAAAGACAAATGTCCATCTTTTGCTGCCACAGCAAAGGTGCCAGCAAGGAAAAGTAATGCTGGTTCTCACTGCCTCCTGGAACCTCTTCAAATGCCCCAGACAATTTGGCACTCTCTGCTTTCCTGCGGACTCAATCCTCAAAAGCACCTTTTTTCGCTTTCGGCGGTGTTTGGAGCAAAAAAGACAAACGTCCAGCTTTTGCTGCCACAGCAAAGGTGCCAGTGGGGAAAAGTAATGCTGGTTCTCACTGCCTCCTTGAACCCTTTCAAATGCCACAGACAATTTGGCCCTCTCTGCTTTCCTGCGGACTCCATCCTCAAAAGCACCTTTTTTCGGTTTCGGCATCCTCCGGAGCAAAAAAGACAAACGTCCAGCTTTTGCTGCCACAGCAAAGGTGCCAGCAGGGAAAAGTAATGCTGGTTCTCACTGCCTCCTGGAACCCTTTCAAATGCCACAGACAATTTGGCCCTCTCTGCTTTCCTGCGGACTCCATCCTCAAAAGCACCTTTTTTCGCTTTCGGCGGTGTTTGGAGCAAAAAAGACAAACGTCCAGCTTTTGCTGCCACAGCAAAGGTGCCAGGGGGAAAAGTAATGCTGGTTCTCACTGCCTCCTGGAACCCTTTCAAATGCCACAGACAATTTGGCCCTCTCTGCTTTCCTGCGGACTCCATCCTCAAAAGCACCTGTTTTCGCTTTCGGCAGCCTCCGGAGCAAAAAAGACAAACGTCCAGGTTTTGCTGCCACAGCAAAGGTGCCAGCGGGGAAAAGTAATGCTGGTCCTCATTGCCTCCTGGAACCTCTTCAAATGCCTCAGACAATTTGGCCCTCTCTGCTTTCCTGCGGACTCTATCCTCAAAAGAGCCTTTTTTCACTTTCAGCGCCCTCCGGTGGTAAAAACACAAACGTCCAGCTTTTGCTGCCACAGCAAAGGTGCCAGCGGGGAAAAGTAATGCTGGTTCTCACTGCCTCCTGGAACCCTTTCAAATGCCAAAGACAATTTGGCCCTGTCTGCTTTCCTGCGGACTCCATCCTCAAAAGCACCGGTTTTCGCTTTCGTCATCCTCGGGAGCAAAAAAGACAAACGTCCAGCTTTTGCTGCCACAGCAAAGGTGCCAGCGGGGAAAAGGAATGCTGGTTCTCACTGCCTCCTGGAACCCTTTCAAATGCCACAGACAATTTGGCCCTCTCTGCTTTCCTGCGGACTCCATCCTCAAAAGCACCTGTTTTCGCTTTCGGGGGTGTTTGGAGCAAAAAAGACAAACGTCCAGCTTTTGCTGCCACAGCAAAGGTGCCAGCGGGGAAAAGTAATGCTGGTTCTCACTGCCTCCTGGAACCCTTTCAAATGCCACAGACAATTTGGCCCTCTCTGCTTTCCTGCGGCCTCCATCCTCAAAAGCACCTTTTTTCGCTTTCGGGGGTGTTTGGAGCAAAAAAGAAAAACGTCCATTTTTTGCTGCCACAGCAAAGGTGCCAGCGGGGAAAAGTAATGCTGGTTCTCACTGCCTCCTGGAACCCTTTCAAATGCACCACACAATTTGGCCCTCTCTGCTTTCCTGCGGACTCCATCCTCAAAAGCACCTTTTTTCGCTTTCGGGGGTGTTTGGAGCAAAAAAGACAAACGTCCAGCTTTTGCTGCCAAAGCAAAGGTGCCAGCAGGGAAAAGTAATGCTGGTTCTCACTGCCTCCTGGAACCCTTTCAAATGCCCCAGACAATTTGGCCCTCTCTGCTTTCCTGCGGACTCCATCCTCAAAAGCAACTGTTTTCGCTTTCGGGGGTGTTTGGAGCAAAAAAGACAAACGTCCAGCTTTTGCTGCCACAGCAAAGGTGCCAGCGGGGAAAAGTAATGCTGGTTCTCACTGCCTCCTGGAACCCTTTCAAATGCCACAGACAATTTGGCCCTCTCTGCTTTCCTGCGGACTCCATCCTCAAAAGCACCTTTTTTCGCTTTCGGCATCCTCCGGAGCAAAAAAGACAAACGTCCAGCTTTTGCTGCCACAGCAAAGGTGCCAGTGGGGAAAAGTAATGCTGGTTCTCACTGCCTCCTGGAACCCTTTCAAATGCACCACACAATTTGGCCCTCTCTGCTTTCCTGCGGACTCTATCCTCAAAAGCACCTTTTTTCGCTTTCGGCGGTGTTTGGAGCAAAAAAGACAAATGTCCATCTTTTGCTGCCACAGCAAAGGTGCCAGCGGGGAAAAGTAATGCTGGTTCTCACTGCCTCCTGGAACCTCTTCAAATGCCCCAGACAATTTGGCACTCTCTGCTTTCCTGCGGACTCAATCCTCAAAAGCACCTTTTTTCGCTTTCGGCGGTGTTTGGAGCAAAAAAGACAAACGTCCAGCTTTTGCTGCCACAGCAAAGGTGCCAGTGGGGAAAAGTAATGCTGGTTCTCACTGCCTCCTTGAACCCTTTCAAATGCCACAGACAATTTGGCCCTCTCTGCTTTCCTGCGGACTCCATCCTCAAAAGCACCTTTTTTCGGTTTCGGCATCCTCCGGAGCAAAAAAGAAAAACGTCCAGCTTTTGCTGCCACAGCAAAGGTGCCAGCAGGGAAAAGTAATGCTGGTTCTCACTGCCTCCTGGAACCCTTTCAAATGCACCACACAATTTGGCCCTCTCTGCTTTCCTGCGGACTCCATCCTCAAAAGCACCTTTTTTCGCTTTCGGCGGTGTTTGGAGCAAAAAAGACAAACGTCCAGCTTTTGCTGCCACATCAAAGGTGCCAGCGGGGAAAAGTAATGCTGGTTCTCACTGCCTCCTGGAACCCTTTCAAATGCCACAGACAATTTGGCCCTCTCTGCTTTCCTGCGGACTCCATCCTCAAAAGCACCTGTTTTCGCTTTCGGCAGCCTCCGGAGCAAAAAAGACAAACGTCCAGGTTTTGCTGCCACAGCAAAGGTGCCAGCGGGCAAAAGTAATGCTGGTCCTCATTGCCTCCTGGAACCTCT
The DNA here is from genome assembly GCF_965231255.1 of Vanellus vanellus. Classification (NCBI taxonomy): domain Eukaryota; kingdom Metazoa; phylum Chordata; class Aves; order Charadriiformes; family Charadriidae; genus Vanellus; species Vanellus vanellus. The sequence goes on from NW_028127034.1 coordinate 103,086, forward strand.
TCAAATGCCTCAGACAATTTGGCCCTCTCTGCTTTCCTGCGGACTCTATCCTCAAAAGAGCCTTTTTTCACTTTCAGCGCCCTCCGGTGGTAAAAACACAAACGTCCAGCTTTTGCTGCCACAGCAAAGGTGCCAGCGGGGAAAAGTAATGCTGGTTCTCACTGCCTCCTGGAACCCTTTCAAATGCCAAAGACAATTTGGCCCTGTCTGCTTTCCTGCGGACTCCATCCTCAAAAGCACCGGTTTTCGCTTTCGTCATCCTCGGGAGCAAAAAAGACAAACGTCCAGCTTTTGCTGCCACAGCAAAGGTGCCAGCGGGGAAAAGGAATGCTGGTTCTCACTGCCTCCTGGAACCCTTTCAAATGCCCCAGACAATTTGGCCCTCTCTGCTTTCCTGCGGACTCTATCCTCAAAAGCACCTTTTTTCGCTTTCGGCTGTGTTTGGAGCAAAAAAGACAAACGTCCAGCTTTTGCTGCCACAGCAAAGGTGCCAGCGGGGAAAAGTAATGCTGGTTCTCACTGCCTCCTGGAACCCTTTCAAATGCCACAGACAATTTGGCCCTCTCTGTTTTCCTGCGGACTCCATCCTCAAAAGCACCTGTTTTCGCTTTCGGCGGTGTTTGGAGCAAAAAAGACAAACGTCCAGCTTTTGCTGCCACAGCAAAGGTGCCAGCGGGGAAAAGTAATGCTGGTTCTCACTGCCTCCTGGAACCCTTTCAAATGCCACAGACAATTTGGCCCTCTCTGCTTTCCTGCGGCCTCCATCCTCAAAAGCACCTTTTTTCGCTTTCGGGGGTGTTTGGAGCAAAAAAGAAAAACGTCCATTTTTTGCTGCCACAGCAAAGGTGCCAGCGGGGAAAAGTAATGCTGGTTCTCACTGCCTCCTGGAACCCTTTCAAATGCACCACACAATTTGGCCCTCTCTGCTTTCCTGCGGACTCCATCCTCAAAAGCACCTTTTTTCGCTTTCGGCGGTGTTTGGAGCAAAAAAGACAAACGTCCAGCTTTTGCTGCCAAAGCAAAGGTGCCAGCAGGGAAAAGTAATGCTGGTTCTCACTGCCTCCTGGAACCCTTTCAAATGCCCCAGACAATTTGGCCCTCTCTGCTTTCCTGCGGACTCCATCCTCAAAAGCACCTGTTTTCGCTTTCGGCGGTGTTTGGAGCAAAAAAGACAAACGTCCAGCTTTTGCTGCCACAGCAAAGGTGCCAGCGGGGAAAAGTAATGCTGGTTCTCACTGCCTCCTGGAACCCTTTCAAATGCCACAGACAATTTGGCCCTCTCTGCTTTCCTGCGGACTCCATCCTCAAAAGCACCTTTTTTCGCTTTCGGCATCCTCCGGAGCAAAAAAGACAAACGTCCAGCTTTTGCTGCCACAGCAAAGGTGCCAGTGGGGAAAAGTAATGCTGGTTCTCACTGCCTCCTGGAACCCTTTCAAATGCACCACACAATTTGGCCCTCTCTGCTTTCCTGCGGACTCTATCCTCAAAAGCACCTTTTTTCGCTTTCGGCGGTGTTTGGAGCAAAAAAGACAAACGTCCAGCTTTTGCTGCCACAGCAAAGGTGCCAGCGGGGAAAAGTAATGCTGGTTCTCACTGCCTCCTGGAACCCTTTCAAATGCCCCAGACAATTTGGCCCTCTCTGCTTTCTTGCGGACTCCATCCTCAAAAGCACCTTTTTTCGCTTTCGGCATCCTCGGGAGCAAAAAAGACAAATGTCCTGGTTTTGCTGCCACAGCAAAGGTGCCAGCGGGGAAAAGTAATGCTGGTTCTCACTGCCTCCTGGAACCCTTTCAAATGCCACAGACAATTTGGCCCTCTCTGCTTTCCTGCGGACTCCATCCTCAAAAGCACCTGTTTTCGCTTACGGCAGCCTCCGGAGCAAAAAAGACAAACGTCCAGCTTTTGCTGCCACAGCAAAGGTGCCAGCGGGGAAAAGTAATGCTGGTTCTCACTGCCTCCTGGAACCCTTTCAAATGCACCACACAATTTGGCCCTCTCTGCTTTCTTGCGGACTCCATCCTCAAAAGCACCTTTTTTCGCTTTCGGGGGTGTTTGGAGCAAAAAAGACAAACGTCCAGCTTTTGCTGCCACAGCAAAGGTGCCAGCGGGGAAAAGTAATGCTGGTTCTCACTGCCTCCTGGAACCCTTTCAAATGCCACAGACAATTTGGCCCTCTCTGCTTTCCTGCGGACTCCATCCTCAAAAGCACCTTTTTTCGCTTTCGGCAGCCTCCGGAGCAAAAAAGACAAACGTCCAGGTTTTGCTGCCACAGCAAAGGTGCCAGCGGGGAAAAGTAATGCTGGTTCTCACTGCCTCCTGGAACCCTTTCAAATGCACCACACAATTTGGCCCTCTCTGCTTTCCTGCGGACTCTATCCTCAAAAGCACCTTTTTTCGCTTTCGGCGGTGTTTGGAGCAAAAAAGACAAACGTCCAGCTTTTGCTGCCACAGCAAAGGTGCCAGCGGGGAAAAGTAATGCTGGTTCTCACTGCCTCCTGGAACCCTTTCAAATGCCCCAGACAATTTGGCCCTCTCTGCTTTCCTGCGGACTCCATCCTCAAAAGCACCTTTTTTCGCTTTCGGGGGTGTTTGGAGCAAAAAAGACAAACGTCCAGCTTTTGCTGCCACAGCAAAGGTGCCAGCGGGGAAAAGTAATGCTGGTTCTCACTGCCTCCTGGAACCCTTTCAAATGCCACAGACAATTTGGCCCTCTCTGCTTTCCTGCGGACTCCATCCTCAAAAGCACCTTTTTTCGCTTTCGGCATCCTCCGGAGCAAAAAAGACAAACGTCCAGCTTTTGCTGCCACAGCAAAGGTGCCAGTGGGGAAAAGTAATGCTGGTTCTCACTGCCTCCTGGAACCCTTTCAAATGCACCACACAATTTGGCCCTCTCTGCTTTCCTGCGGACTCTATCCTCAAAAGCACCTTTTTTCGCTTTCGGCGGTGTTTGGAGCAAAAAAGACAAACGTCCAGCTTTTGCTGCCACAGCAAAGGTGCCAGCGGGGAAAAGTAATGCTGGTTCTCACTGCCTCCTGGAACCCTTTCAAATGCCCCAGACAATTTGGCCCTCTCTGCTTTCTTGCGGACTCCATCCTCAAAAGCACCTTTTTTCGCTTTCGGCATCCTCGGGAGCAAAAAAGACAAATGTCCTGGTTTTGCTGCCACAGCAAAGGTGCCAGCGGGGAAAAGTAATGCTGGTTCTCACTGCCTCCTGGAACCCTTTCAAATGCCACAGACAATTTGGCCCTCTCTGCTTTCCTGCGGACTCCATCCTCAAAAGCACCTGTTTTCGCTTACGGCAGCCTCCGGAGCAAAAAAGACAAACGTCCAGCTTTTGCTGCCACAGCAAAGGTGCCAGCGGGGAAAAGTAATGCTGGTTCTCACTGCCTCCTGGAACCCTTTCAAATGCACCACACAATTTGGCCCTCTCTGCTTTCCTGCGGACTCTATCCTCAAAAGCACCTTTTTTCGCTTTCGGGGGTGTTTGGAGCAAAAAAGACAAACGTCCAGCTTTTGCTGCCACAGCAAAGGTGCCAGCGGGGAAAAGTAATGCTGGTTCTCACTCCCTCCTGGAACCCTTTCAAATGCACCACACAATTTGGCCCTCTCTGCTTTCTTGCGGACTCCATCCTCAAAAGCACCTTTTTTCGCTTTCGGGGGTGTTTGGAGCAAAAAAGACAAACGTCCAGCTTTTGCTGCCACAGCAAAGGTGCCAGCGGGGAAAAGTAATGCTGGTTCTCACTGCCTCCTGGAACCCTTTCAAATGCCACAGACAATTTGGCCCTCTCTGCTTTCCTGCGGACTCCATCCTCAAAAGCACCTTTTTTCGCTTTCGGCAGCCTCCGGAGCAAAAAAGACAAACGTCCAGCTTTTGCTGCCACAGCAAAGGTGCCAGCGGGGAAAAGTAATGCTGGTTCTCACTGCCTCCTGGAACCCTTTCAAATGCACCACACAATTTGGCCCTCTCTGCTTTCCTGCGGACTCTATCCTCAAAAGCACCTTTTTTCGCTTTCGGGGGTGTTTGGAGCAAAAAAGACAAACGTCCAGGTTTTGCTGCCACAGCAAAGGTGCCAGCGGGGAAAAGTAATGCTGGTTCTCACTGCCTCCTGGAACCTCTTCAAATGCCCCAGACAATTTGGCACTCTCTGCTTTCCTGCGGACTCCATCCTCAAAAGCACCTGTTTTCGCTTTCGGCAGCCTCCGGAGCAAAACAGACAAACGTCCAGCTTTTGCTGCCACAGCAAAGGTGCCAGTGGGGAAAAGTAATGCTGGTTCTCACTGCCTCCTGGAACCCTTTCAAATGCCACAGACAATTTGGCCCTCTCTGCTTTCCTGCGGACTCCATCCTCAAAAGCACCTGTTTTCGCTTTCGGCATCCTCCGGAGGAAAAAAGACAAACGTCCAGCTTTTGCTGCCACAGCAAAGGTGCCAGCAGGGAAAAGTAATGCTGGTTCTCACTGCCTCCTGGAACCCTTTCAAATGCACCACACAATTTGGCCCTCTCTGCTTTCCTGCGGACTCCATCCTCAAAAGCACCTTTTTTCGCTTTCGGCGGTGTTTGGAGCAAAAAAGACAAACGTCCAGCTTTTGCTGCCACATCAAAGGTGCCAGCGGGGAAAAGTAATGCTGGTTCTCACTGCCTCCTGGAACCCTTTCAAATGCCACAGACAATTTGGCCCTCTCTGCTTTCCTGCGGACTCCATCCTCAAAAGCACCTGTTTTCGCTTTCGGCAGCCTCCGGAGCAAAAAAGACAAACGTCCAGGTTTTGCTGCCACAGCAAAGGTGCCAGCGGGGAAAAGTAATGCTGGTCCTCATTGCCTCCTGGAACCTCTTCAAATGCCTCAGACAATTTGGCCCTCTCTGCTTTCCTGCGGACTCTATCCTCAAAAGAGCCTTTTTTCACTTTCGGCGCCCTCCGGTGGTAAAAACACAAATGTCCAGCTTTTGCTGCCACAGCAAAGGTGCCAGCGGGGAAAAGTAATGCTGGTTCTCACTGCCTCCTGGAACCCTTTCAAATGCCAAAGACAATTTGGCCCTGTCTGCTTTCCTGCGGACTCCATCCTCAAAAGCACCGGTTTTCGCTTTCGGCATCCTCTGGAGCAAAAAAGACAAACGTCCAGGTTTTGCTGCCACAGCAAAGGTGCCAGCGGGGAAAACTAATGCTGGTTCTCACTGCCTCCTGGAACCCTTTCAAATGCACCACACAATTTGGCCCTCTCTGCTTTCCTGCGGACTCTATCCTCAAAAGCACCTTTTTTCGCTTTCGGCGGTGTTTGGAGCAAAAAAGACAAACGTCCAGCTTTTGCTGCCACAGCAAAGGTGCCAGCGGGGAAAAGTAATGCTGGTTCTCACTGCCTCCTGGAACCCTTTCAAATGCCCCAGACAATTTGGCCCTCTCTGCTTTCTTGCGGACTCCATCCTCAAAAGCACCTTTTTTCGCTTTCGGGGGTGTTTGGAGCAAAAAAGACAAACGTCCAGCTTTTGCTGCCACAGCAAAGGTGCCAGCGGGGAAAAGTAATGCTGGTTCTCACTGCCTCCTGGAACCCTTTCAAATGCCACAGACAATTTGGCCCTCTCTGCTTTCCTGCGGACTCCATCCTCAAAAGCACCTTTTTTCGGTTTCGGCATCCTCCGGAGCAAAAAAGACAAACGTCCAGCTTTTGCTGCCACAGCAAAGGTGCCAGCAGGGAAAAGTAATGCTGGTTCTCACTGCCTCCTGGAACCCTTTCAAATGCCCCAGACAATTTGGCCCTCTCTGCTTTCTTGCGGACTCCATCCTCAAAAGCACCTTTTTTCGCTTACGGCAGCCTCCGGAGCAAAAAAGACAAACGTCCAGCTTTTGCTGCCACAGCAAAGGTGCCAGCGGGGAAAAGTAATGCTGGTTCTCACTGCCTCCTGGAACCCTTTCAAATGCACCACACAATTTGGCCCTCTCTGCTTTCCTGCGGACTCTATCCTCAAAAGCACCTTTTTTCGCTTTCGGCGGTGTTTGGAGCAAAAAAGACAAACGTCCAGCTTTTGCTGCCACAGCAAAGGTGCCAGCGGGGAAAAGTAATGCTGGTTCTCACTCCCTCCTGGAACCCTTTCAAATGCCACAGACAATTTGGCCCTCTCTGCTTTCCTGCGGACTCCATCCTCAAAAGCACCTTTTTTCGCTTTCGGCAGCCTCCGGAGCAAAAAAGACAAACGTCCAGGTTTTGCTGCCACAGCAAAGGTGCCAGCGGGGAAAAGTAATGCTGGTTCTCACTGCCTCCTGGAACCCTTTCAAATGCCCCAGACAATTTGACCCTCTCTGTTTTCCTGCGGACTCCATCCTCAAAAGCACCTTTTCTCGCTTTCGGCGGTGTTTGGAGCAAAAAAGACAAACATCCAGGTTTTGCTGCCACAGCAAAGGTGCCAGCGGGGAAAAGTAATGCTGGTTCTCACTGCCTCCTGGAACCCTTTCAAATGCACCACACAATTTGGCCCTCTCTGCTTTCCTGCGGACTCCATCCTCAAAAGCACCTTTTTTCGCTTTTGGCGGTGTTTGGAGCAAAAAAGACAAACGTCCAGCTTTTGCTGCCACAGCAAAGGTGCCAGCGGGGAAAAGTAATGCTGGTTCTCACTGCCTCCTGGAACCCTTTCAAATGCCCCAGACAATTTGGCCCTCTCTGCTTTCCTGCGGACTCCATCCTCAAAAGCACCTTTTTTCGCTTTCGGCAGCCTCCGGAGCAAAAAAGACAAACGTCCAGCTTTTGCTGCCACAGCAAAGGTGCCAGCGGGGAAAAGTAATGCTGGTTCTCACTGCCTCCTGGAACCCTTTCAAATGCCCCAGACAATTTGACCCTCTCTGTTTTCCTGCGGACTCTATCCTCAAAAGCACCTTTTCTGGCTTTCGGCGTTGTTTGGAGCAAAAAAGACAAACGTCCAGCTTTTGCTGCCACAGCAAAGGTGCCAGCGGGGAAAAGGAATGCTGGTTCTCACTGCCTCCTGGAACCCTTTCAAATGCCCCAGACAATTTGGCCCTCTCTGCTTTCCTGCGGACTCCATCCTCAAAAGCACCTGTTTTCGCTTTCGGGGGTGTTTGGAGCAAAAAAGACAAACGTCCAGCTTTTGCTGCCACAGCAAAGGTGCCAGCGGGGAAAAGTAATGCTGGTTCTCACTGCCTCCTGGAACCCTTTCAAATGCCCCAGACAATTTGGCCCTCTCTGCTTTCCTGCGGACTCCATCCTCAAAAGCACCTTTTTTCGCTTTCGGCAGCCTCCGGAGCAAAAAAGACAAACGTCCAGCTTTTGCTGCCACAGCAAAGGTGCCAGCGGGGAAAAGTAATGCTGGTTCTCACTGCCTCCTGGAACCCTTTCAAATGCACCACACAATTTGGCCCTCTCTGCTTTCCTGCGGACTCTATCCTCAAAAGCACCTTTTTTCGCTTTCGGCGGTGTTTGGAGCAAAAAAGACAAACGTCCAGCTTTTGCTGCCACAGCAAAGGTGCCAGCGGGGAAAAGTAATGCTGGTTCTCACTCCCTCCTGGAACCCTTTCAAATGCCCCAGACAATTTGGCCCTCTCTGCTTTCTTGCGGACTCCATCCTCAAAAGCACCTTTTTTCGCTTTCGGGGGTGTTTGGAGCAAAAAAGACAAACGTCCAGCTTTTGCTGCCACAGCAAAGGTGCCAGCGGGGAAAAGTAATGCTGGTTCTCACTGCCTCCTGGAACCCTTTCAAATGCCACAGACAATTTGGCCCTCTCTGCTTTCCTGCGGACTCCATCCTCAAAAGCACCTTTTTTCGCTTTCGGCAGCCTCCGGAGCAAAAAAGACAAACGTCCAGCTTTTGCTGCCACAGCAAAGGTGCCAGCCGGGAAAAGTTATGCTGGTCCTCATTGCCTCCTGGAACCTCTTCAAATGCCACAGACAATTTGGCCCTCTCTGCTTTCCTGCGGATTCCATCCTCAAAAGCGCCTTTTTTCTCGTTCGGCGCCCTCCATGGTAAAAAGACAAACGTCCAGCTTTTGCTGCCACAGCAAAGGTGCCAGCGGGGAAAAGTAATGCTGGTTCTCACTGCCTCCTGGAACCCTTTCAAATGCACCACACAATTTGGCCCTCTCTGCTTTCCTGCGGACTCCATCCTCAAAAGCATCTTTTTTCGCTTTCGTCGTTGTTTGGAGCAAAAAAGACAAACGTCCAGCTTTTGCTGCCACAGCAAAGGTGCCAGCGGGGAAAAGTAATGCTGGTTCTCACTGCCTCCTGGAACCCTTTCAAATGCACCACACAATTTGGCCCTCTCTGCTTTCCTGCGGACTCTATCCTCAAAAGCACCTTTTTTCGCTTTCGGCGGTGTTTGGAGCAAAAAAGACAAACGTCCAGCTTTTGCTGCCACAGCAAAGGTGCCAGCGGGGAAAAGTAATGCTGGTTCTCACTCCCTCCTGGAACCCTTTCAAATGCCCCAGACAATTTGGCCCTCTCTGCTTTCTTGCGGACTCCATCCTCAAAAGCACCTTTTTTCACTTTCGGGGGTGTTTGGAGCAAAAAAGACAAACGTCCAGCTTTTGCTGCCACAGCAAAAGTGCCAGCGGGGAAAAGTAATGCTGGTTCTCACTGCCTCCTGGAACCTCTTCAAATGCCCCACACAATTTGGCACTCTCTGCTTTCCTGCGGACTCAATCCTCAAAAGCACCTCTTTTCGCTTTCGGCAGCCTCCGGAGCAAAACAGACAAACGTCCAGCTTTTGCTGCCACAGCAAAGGTGCCAGCGGGGAAAAGTAATGCTGGTTCTCACTCCCTCCTGGAACCCTTTCAAATGCCACAGACAATTTGGCCCTCTCTGCTTTCCTGCGGACTCCATCCTCAAAAGCACCTGTTTTCGCTTTCGGCAGCCTCCGGAGCAAAAAAGAAAAACGTCCAGGTTTTGCTGCCACAGCAAAGGTGCCAGCGGGGAAAAGTAATGCTGGTCCTCATTGCCTCCTGGAACCTCTTAAAATGCCCCAGACAATTTGGCCCTCTCTGCTTTCCTGCGGACTCTATCCTCAAAAGCGCCTTTTTTCACTTTCGGCGCCCTCCGGTGGTAAAAACACAAACGTCCAGCTTTTGCTGCCACAGCAAAGGTGCCAGCGGGGAAAAGGAATGCTGGTCCTCACTGCCTCCTGGAACCCTTTCAAATGCCCCAGACAATTTGGCCCTCTCTGCTTTCCTGCGGACTCTATCCTCAAAAGCACCTTTTTTCGCTTTCGTTGGTGTTTGGAGCAAAAAAGACAAACGTCCAGTTTTTGCTGCCACAGCAAAGGTGCCAGCGGGGAAAAGTAATGCTGGTTCTCACTGCCTCCTGCAACCTCTTCAAATGCCACAGACAATTTGGCCCTCTCTGCTTTCCTGCGGATTCCATCCTCAAAAGCGCCTTTTTTCTCTTTCGGCGCCCTCCATGGTAAAAAGACAAACGTCCAGCTTTTGCTGCCACAGCAAAGGTGCCAGCGGGGAAAAGTAATGCTGGTTCTCACTGCCTCCTGGAACCCTTTCAAATGCCACAGACAATTTGGCCCTCTCTGCTTTCCTGTGGACTCCATCCTCAAAAGCACCTTTTTTCGCTTTCGGCATCCTCCGGAGTAAAAAAGACAAACGTCCAGCTTTTGCTGCCACAGCAAAGGTGCCAGCGGGGAAAAGGAATGCTGGTTCTCACTGCCTCCTGGAACCCTTTCAAATGCCACAGACAATTTGGCCCTCTCTGCTTTCCTGCGGACTCCATCCTCAAAAGCACCTTTTTTCGCTTTCGGTGGTGTTTGGAGCAAAAAAGACAAACGTCCAGCTTTTGCTGCCACAGCAAAGGTGCCAGCGGGGAAAAGTAATGCTGGTTCTCACTGCCTCCTGGAACCCTTTCAAATGCACCACACAATTTGGCCCTCTCTGCTTTCCTGCGGACTCCATCCTCAAAAGCACCTTTTTTCGCTTTCGGGATGTTTGGAGCAAAAAAGACAAACGTCCAGCTTTTGCTGCCACAGCAAAGGTGCCAGCGGGGAAAAGTAATGCTGGTTCTCACTGCCTCCTGGAACCCTTTCAAATGCACCACACAATTTGGCCCTCTCTGCTTTCCTGCGGACTCCATCCTCAAAAGCACCTGTTTTCGCTTTCGGGGGTGTTTGGAGCAAAAAAGACAAACGTCCAGCTTTTGCTGCCACAGCAAAGGTGCCAGCAGGGAAAAGTAATGCTGGTTCTCACTGCCTCCTGCAACCTCTTCAAATGCCACAGACAATTTGGCCCTCTCTGCTTTCCTGCGGATTCCATCCTCAAAAGCGCCTTTTTTCTCTTTCGGCGCCCTCCATGGTAAAAAGACAAACGTCCAGCTTTTGCTGCCACAGCAAAGGTGCCAGCGGGGAAAAGTAATGCTGGTTCTCACTGCCTCCTGCAACCTCTTCAAATGCCACAGACAATTTGGCCCTCTCTGCTTTCCTGCGGATTCCATCCTCAAAAGCGCCTTTTTTCTCTTTCGGCGCCCTCCATGGTAAAAAGACAAACGTCCAGCTTTTGCTGCCACAGCAAAGGTGCCAGCGGGGAAAAGTAATGCTGGTTCTCACTGCCTCCTGGAACCCTTTCAAATGCCACAGACAATTTGGCCCTCTGTGCTTTCCTGTGGACTCCATCCTCAAAAGCACCTTTTTTCGCTTTCGGCATCCTCCGGAGTAAAAAAGACAAACGTCCAGCTTTTGCTGCCACAGCAAAGGTGCCAGCGGGGAAAAGGAATGCTGGTTCTCACTGCCTCCTGGAACCCTTTCAAATGCCACAGACAATTTGGCCCTCTCTGCTTTCCTGCGGACTCCATCCTCAAAAGCACCTTTTTTCGCTTTCGGCAGCCTCCGGAGAAAAAAAGACAAACGTCCAGGTTTTGCTGCCACAGCAAAGGTGCCAGCGGGGAAAAGTAATGCTGGTTCTCACTGCCTCCTGAAACCCTTTCAAATGCCACAGACCATTTGGCCCTCTCTGCTTTCCTGCGGACTCCATCCTCAAAAGCACCTTTTTTCGCTTTCGGTGGTGTTTGGAGCAAAAAAGACAAACGTCCAGCTTTTGCTGCCACAGCAAAGGTGCCAGCGGGGAAAAGTAATGCTGGTTCTCACTGCCTCCTGGAACCCTTTCAAATGCACCACACAATTTGGCCCTCTCTGCTTTCCTGCGGACTCCATCCTCAAAAGCACCTTTTTTCCCTTTCGGGATGTTTGGAGCAAAAAAGACAAACGTCCAGCTTTTGCTGCCACAGCAAAGGTGCCAGCGGGGAAAAGTAATGCTGGTTCTCACTGCCTCCTGGAACCCTTTCAAATGCACCACACAATTTGGCCCTCTCTGCTTTCCTGCGGACTCCATCCTCAAAAGCACCTGTTTTCGCTTTCGGGGGTGTTTGGAGCAAAAAAGACAAACGTCCAGCTTTTGCTGCCACAGCAAAGGTGCCAGCAGGGAAAAGTAATGCTGGTTCTCACTGCCTCCTGCAACCTCTTCAAATGCCACAGACAATTTGGCCCTCTCTGCTTTCCTGCGGATTCCATCCTCAAAAGCGCCTTTTTTCTCTTTCGGCGCCCTCCATGGTAAAAAGACAAACGTCCAGCTTTTGCTGCCACAGCAAAGGTGCCAGCGGGGAAAAGTAATGCTGGTTCTCACTGCCTCCTGGAACCCTTTCAAATGCCACAGACAATTTGGCCCTCTCTGTTTTCCTGCGGACTCTATCCTCAAAAGCACCTTTTTTCGCTTTCGTTGGTGTTTGGAGCAAAAAAGACAAACGTCCAGTTTTTGCTGCCACAGCAAAGGTGCCAGCGGGGAAAAGTAATGCTGGTTCTCACTGCCTCCTGCAACCTCTTCAAATGCCACAGACAATTTGGCCCTCTCTGCTTTCCTGCGGATTCCATCCTCAAAAGCGCCTTTTTTCTCTTTCGGCGCCCTCCATGGTAAAAAGACAAACGTCCAGCTTTTGCTGCCACAGCAAAGGTGCCAGCGGGGAAAAGTAATGCTGGTTCTCACTGCCTCCTGGAACCCTTTCAAATGCCACAGACAATTTGGCCCTCTCTGCTTTCTTGCGGACTCCATCCTCAAAAGCACCTGTTTTCGCTTTCGGCAGCCTCCGGAGCAAAAAAGACAAACATCCAGGTTTTGCTTCCACAGCAAAGATGCCAGCGGGGAAAAGTAATGCTGGTCCTCATTCCCTCCTGGAACCTCTTCAAATGCCCCAGGCAATTTGGCCCTCTCTGCTTTCCTGCGGACTCCATCCTCAAAAGCGCCTTTTTTAACTTTCGGCGCCCTCCCGTTGTAAAAAGACAAACGTCCAGCTTTTGCTGCCACAGCAAAGGTGCCAGCGGGGAAAAGTAATGCTGGTTCTCACTCCCTCCTGGAACCCTTTCAAATGCCCCAGACAATTTGGCCCTCTCTGCTTTCTTGCCTACTCCATCCTCAAAAGCACCTTTTTTCGCTTTCTGGGGTGTTTGGAGCAAAAAAGACAAACGTCCAGCTTTTGCTGCCACAGCAAAGGTGCCAGCGGGGAAAAGTAATGCTGGTTCTCACTGCCTCCTGGAACCCTTTCAAATGCCACAGACAATTTGGCCCTCTCTGCTTTCCTGCGGACTCCATCCTCAAAAGCACCTTTTTTCGCTTTCGGCAGCCTCCGGAGCAAAAAAGACAAACGTCCAGGTTTTGCTGCCACAGCAAAGGTGCCAGCGGGGAAAAGTAATGCTGGTTCTCACTGCCTCCTGGAACCCTTTCAAATGCACCACACAATTTGGCCCTCTCTGCTTTCCTGCGGACTCTATCCTCAAAAGCACCTTTTTTCGCTTTCGGCGGTGTTTGGAGCAAAAAAGACAAACGTCCAGCTTTTGCTGCCACAGCAAAGGTGCCAGCGGGGAAAAGTAATGCTGGTTCTCACTGCCTCCTGGAACCTCTTCAAATGCCCCAGACAATTTGGCACTCTCTGCTTTCCTGCGGACTCTATCCTCAAAAGCACCTTTTTTCGTTTCGTCAACCTCCGGAGCAAAAAAGACAAACGTCCAGCTTTTGCTGCCACAGCAAAGGGGCCAGCGGGGAAAAATAATGCTGCTTCTCACTGCCTCCTGGAACTCTTTCAAATGCCACAGACAATTTGGCCCTCTCTGCTTTCCTGCGGACTCTACCCTCAAAAGCACCTGTTTTCGCTTTCGGCATCCTCCGGAGCAAAAAAGACAAACGTCCAGGTTTTGCTGCCACAGCAAAGGTGCCAGCGGGGAAAAGTAATGCTGGTCCTCATTGCCTCCTGGAACCTCTTCAAATGCCCCAGACAATTTGGCCCTCTCTGCTTTCCTGCGGACTCTATCCTCAAAAGCGCCTTTTTTCACTTTCGGCTCCCTCCGGTGGTAAAAAGACAAACGTCCAGCTTTTGCTGCCACAGCAAAGGTGCCAGCGGGGAAAAGTAATGCTGGTTCTCACTGCCTCCTGGAACCCTTTCAAATGCCCCAGACAATTTGGCCCTCTCTGCTTTCCTGCGGACTCTATCCTCAAAAGCACCTTTTCTCGCTTTCAGCGGTGTTTGGAGCAAAAAAGACAAACGTCCAGCTTTTGCTGCCACAGCAAAGGTGCCAGCGGGGAAAAGTAATGCTGGTTCTCACTGCCTCCTGGAACCCTTTCAAATGCCACAGACAATTTGGCCCTCTCTGCTTTCCTGCAGACTCTATCCTCAAAAGCACCTTTTTTCGCTTTCGGCGGTGTTTGGAGCAAAAAAGACAAACGTCCAGCTTTTGCTGCCACAGCAAAGGTGCCAGCGGGGAAAAGTAATGCTGGTTCTCACTGCCTCCTGGAACCCTTTCAAATGCCACAGACAATTTGGCCCTCTCTGCTTTCCTGCGGACTCCATCCTCAAAAGCACCTTTTTTCGCTTTCGGGGGTGTTTAGAGCAAAAAAGACAAACGTCCAGCTTTTGCTGCCACAGCAAAGGTGCCAGCGGGGAAAAGTAATGCTGGTTCTCACTGCCTCCTGGAACCCTTTCAAATGCACCACACAATTTGGCCCTCTCTGCTTTCCTGCGGACTCCATCCTCAAAAGCACCTGTTTTCGCTTTCGGGGGTGTTTGGAGCAAAAAAGACAAACGTCCAGCTTTTGCTGCCACAGCAAAGGTGCCAGCGGGGAAAAGTAATGCTGGTTCTCACTGCCTCCTGGAACCCTTTCAAATGCACCACACAATTTGGCCCTCTCTGCTTTCCTGCGGACTCCATCCTCAAAAGCACCTTTTTTCGCTTTCGGGATGTTTGGAGCAAAAAAGACAAACGTCCAGCTTTTGCTGCCACAGCAAAGGTGCCAGCGGGGAAAAGTAATGCTGGTTCTCACTGCCTCCTGGAACCCTTTCAAATGCACCACACAATTTGGCCCTCTCTGCTTTCCTGCGGACTCCATCCTCAAAAGCACTGGTTTTCGCTTTCGGGGGTGTTTGGAGCAAAAAAGACAAACGTCCAGCTTTTGCTGCCACAGCAAAGGTGCCAGCAGGGAAAAGTAATGCTGGTTCTCACTGCCTCCTGCAACCTCTTCAAATGCCACAGACAATTTGGCCCTCTCTGCTTTCCTGCGGATTCCATCCTCAAAAGCGCCTTTTTTCTCTTTCGGCGCCCTCCATGGTAAAAAGACAAACGTCCAGCTTTTGCTGCCACAGCAAAGGTGCCAGCGGGGAAAAGTAATGCTGGTTCTCACTGCCTCCTGAAACCCTTTCAAATGCCACAGACAATTTGGCCCTCTCTGTTTTCCTGCGGACTCCATCCTCAAAAGCACCTTTTTTCGCTTTCGTTGGTGTTTGGAGCAAAAAAGACAAACGTCCAGTTTTTGCTGCCACAGCAAAGGTGCCAGCGGGGAAAAGTAATGCTGGTTCTCACTGCCTCCTGCAACCTCTTCAAATGCCACAGACAATTTGGCCCTCTCTGCTTTCCTGCGGATTCCATCCTCAAAAGCGCCTTTTTTCTCTTTCGGCGCCCTCCATGGTAAAAAGACAAACGTCCAGCTTTTGCTGCCACAGCAAAGGTGCCAGCGGGGAAAAGTAATGCTGGTTCTCACTGCCTCCTGGAACCCTTTCAAATGCCACAGACAATTTGGCCCTCTCTGCTTTCTTGCGGACTCCATCCTCAAAAGCACCTGTTTTCGCTTTCGGCAGCCTCCGGAGCAAAAAAGACAAACATCCAGGTTTTGCTTCCACAGCAAAGATGCCAGCGGGGAAAAGTAATGCTGGTCCTCATTCCCTCCTGGAACCTCTTCAAATGCCCCAGGCAATTTGGCCCTCTCTGCTTTCCTGCGGACTCCATCCTCAAAAGCGCCTTTTTTAACTTTCGGCGCCCTCCCGTTGTAAAAAGACAAACGTCCAGCTTTTGCTGCCACAGCAAAGGTGCCAGCGGGGAAAAGTAATGCTGGTTCTCACTCCCTCCTGGAACCCTTTCAAATGCCCCAGACAATTTGGCCCTCTCTGCTTTCTTGCCTACTCCATCCTCAAAAGCACCTTTTTTCGCTTTCTGGGGTGTTTGGAGCAAAAAAGACAAACGTCCAGCTTTTGCTGCCACAGCAAAGGTGCCAGCGGGGAAAAGTAATGCTGGTTCTCACTGCCTCCTGGAACCCTTTCAAATGCCACAGCCAATTTGGCCCTCTCTGCTTTCCTGCGGACTCCATCCTCAAAAGCACCTTTTTTCGCTTTCGGCAGCCTCCGGAGCAAAAAAGACAAACGTCCAGGTTTTGCTGCCACAGCAAAGGTGCCAGCGGGGAAAAGTAATGCTGGTTCTCACTGCCTCCTGGAACCCTTTCAAATGCACCACACAATTTGGCCCTCTCTGCTTTCCTGCGGACTCTATCCTCAAAAGCACCTTTTTTCGCTTTCGGCGGTGTTTGGAGCAAAAAAGACAAACGTCCAGCTTTTGCTGCCACAGCAAAGGTGCCAGCGGGGAAAAGTAATGCTGGTTCTCACTGCCTCCTGGAACCTCTTCAAATGCCCCAGACAATTTGGCACTCTCTGCTTTCCTGCGGACTCTATCCTCAAAAGCACCTTTTTTCGTTTCGTCAACCTCCGGAGCAAAAAAGACAAACGTCCAGCTTTTGCTGCCACAGCAAAGGGGCCAGCGGGGAAAAATAATGCTGCTTCTCACTGCCTCCTGGAACTCTTTCAAATGCCACAGACAATTTGGCCCTCTCTGCTTTCCTGCGGACTCTACCCTCAAAAGCACCTGTTTTCGCTTTCGGCATCCTCCGGAGCAAAAAAGACAAACGTCCAGGTTTTGCTGCCACAGCAAAGGTGCCAGCGGGGAAAAGTAATGCTGGTCCTCATTGCCTCCTGGAACCTCTTCAAATGCCCCAGACAATTTGGCCCTCTCTGCTTTCCTGCGGACTCTATCCTCAAAAGCGCCTTTTTTCACTTTCGGCTCCCTCCGGTGGTAAAAAGACAAACGTCCAGCTTTTGCTGCCACAGCAAAGGTGCCAGCGGGGAAAAGTAATGCTGGTTCTCACTGCCTCCTGGAACCCTTTCAAATGCCCCAGACAATTTGGCCCTCTCTGCTTTCCTGCGGACTCTATCCTCAAAAGCACCTTTTCTCGCTTTCAGCGGTGTTTGGAGCAAAAAAGACAAACGTCCAGCTTTTGCTGCCACAGCAAAGGTGCCAGCGGGGAAAAGTAATGCTGGTTCTCACTGCCTCCTGGAACCCTTTCAAATGCCACAGACAATTTGGCCCTCTCTGCTTTCCTGCAGACTCTATCCTCAAAAGCACCTTTTTTCGCTTTCGGCGGTGTTTGGAGCAAAAAAGACAAACGTCCAGCTTTTGCTGCCACAGCAAAGGTGCCAGCGGGGAAAAGTAATGCTGGTTCTCACTGCCTCCTGGAACCCTTTCAAATGCCACAGACAATTTGGCCCTCTCTGCTTTCCTGCGGACTCCATCCTCAAAAGCACCTTTTTTCGCTTTCGGGGGTGTTTAGAGCAAAAAAGACAAACGTCCAGCTTTTGCTGCCACAGCAAAGGTGCCAGCGGGGAAAAGTAATGCTGGTTCTCACTGCCTCCTGGAACCCTTTCAAATGCACCACACAATTTGGCCCTCTCTGCTTTCCTGCGGACTCCATCCTCAAAAGCACCTGTTTTCGCTTTCGGGGGTGTTTGGAGCAAAAAAGACAAACGTCCAGCTTTTGCTGCCACAGCAAAGGTGCCAGCGGGGAAAAGTAATGCTGGTTCTCACTGCCTCCTGGAACCCTTTCAAATGCACCACACAATTTGGCCCTCTCTGCTTTCCTGCGGACTCTATCCTCAAAAGCACCTTTTTTTGCTTTCGGCGGTGTTTGGAGCAAAAAAGACAAACGTCCAGCTTTTGCTGCCACAGCAAAGGTGCCAGCGGGGAAAAGTAATGCTGGTTCTCACTCCCTCCTGGAACCCTTTCAAATGCCCCAGACAATTTGGCCCTCTCTGCTTTCTTGCCTACTCCATCCTCAAAAGCACCTTTTTTCGCTTTCGGGGGTGTTTGGAGCAAAAAAGACAAACGTCCAGCTTTTGCTGCCACAGCAAAGGTGCCAGCGGGGAAAAGTAATGCTGGTTCTCACTGCCTCCTGGAACCCTTTCAAATGCCCCAGACAATTTGGCCCTCTCTGCTTTCCTGCGGACTCCATCCTCAAAAGCACCTTTTTTCGCTTTCGGCAGCCTCCGGAGCAAAAAAGACAAACGTCCAGGTTTTGCTGCCACAGCAAAGGTGCCAGCGGGGAAAAGTAATGCTGGTTCTCACTGCCTCCTGGAACCCTTTCAAATGCACCACACAATTTGGCCCTCTCTGCTTTCCTGCGGACTCTATCCTCAAAAGCACCTTTTTTCGCTTTCGGCGGTGTTTGGAGCAAAAAAGACAAACGTCCAGCTTTTGCTGCCACAGCAAAGGTGCCAGCGGGGAAAAGTAATGCTGGTTCTCACTGCCTCCTGGAACCTCTTCAAATGCCCCAGACAATTTGGCACTCTCTGCTTTCCTGCGGACTCTACCCTCAAAAGCACCTGTTTTCGCTTTCGGCATCCTCCGGAGCAAAAAAGACAAACGTCCAGCTTTTGCTGCCACAGCAAAGGTGCCAGCGGGGAAAAGTAATGCTGGTTCTCACTCCCTCCTGGAACCCTTTCAAATGCCCCAGACAATTTGGCCCTCTCTGCTTTCTTGCCTACTCCATCCTCAAAAGCACCTTTTTTCGCTTTCTGGGGTGTTTGGAGCAAAAAAGACAAACGTCCAGCTTTTGCTGCCACAGCAAAGGTGCCAGCGGGGAAAAGTAATGCTGGTTCTCACTGCCTCCTGGAACCCTTTCAAATGCCACAGACAATTTGGCCCTCTCTGCTTTCCTGCGGACTCCATCCTCAAAAGCACCTTTTTTCGCTTTCGGCAGCCTCCGGAGCAAAAAAGACAAACGTCCAGGTTTTGCTGCCACAGCAAAGGTGCCAGCGGGGAAAAGTAATGCTGGTTCTCACTGCCTCCTGGAACCCTTTCAAATGCCCCAGACAATTTGGCCCTCTCTGCTTTCCTGCGGACTCTATCCTCAAAAGCACCTTTTTTCGCTTTCGGCGGTGTTTGGAGCAAAAAAGACAAACGTCCAGTTTTTGCTGCCACAGCAAAGGTGCCAGCGGGGAAAAGTAATGCTGGTTCTCACTGCCTCCTGGAACCCTTTCAAATGCCCCAGACAATTTGGCCCTCTCTGCTTTCCTGCGGACTCTATCCTCAAAAGCACCTGTTTTCGCTTTCGGCAGCCTCCGGAGCAAAAAAGACAAACGTCCAGCTTTTGCTGCCACAGCAAAGGTGCCAGCGGGGAAAAGTAATGCTGGTTCTCACTGCCTCCTGGAACCCTTTCAAATGCCCCAGACAATTTGGCCCTCTCTGCTTTCCTGCGGACTCCATCCTCAAAAGAACCTGTTTTCGCTTTCGGCAGCCTCCGGAGCAAAAAAGACAAACGTCCAGGTTTTGCTGCCACAGCAAAGGTGCCAGTGGGGAAAAGTAATGCTGGTCCTCATTGCCTCCTGGAACCTCTTCAAATGCCCCAGGCAATTTGGCCCTCTCTGCTTTCCTGCGGACTCTATCCTCAAAAGCGCCTTTTTTAACTTTCGGTACCCTAACGTGGTAAAAAGACAAACGTCCAGCTTTTGCTGCCACAGCAAAGGTGCCAGCAGGGAAAAGTAATGCTGGTTCTCACTGCCTCCTGGAACCCTTTAATTGCCACAGACAATTTGGCCCTCTCTGCTTTCCTGCGGACTTCATCCTCAAAAGCACCTGTTTTTCGCTTTTGGCAGCCTCCGGAGCAAAAAAGACAAACGTCCAGCTTTTGCTGCCACAGCAAAGGTGCCAGCGGGGAAAAGTATTGCTGGTCCTCACTGCCTCCTGGAACCCTTTCAAATGTACCACACAATTTGGCCCTCTCTGCTTTCCTGCGGTCTCTATCCTCAAATGCACCTGTTTTCGCTTTCGGCGGTGTTTGGAGAAAAAAGACAAACGTCCAGCTTTTGCTGCCACAGCAAAGGGGACAGCGGGGAAAAGTAATGCTGGTTCTCACTGCCTCCTGGAACTCTTTCAAATGCACCACACAATTTGGCCCTCTCTGCTTTCCTGCGGACTCCATCCTCAAAAGCACCTGTTTTCGCTTTCGGCAGCCTCCGGAGCAAAAAAGACAAACGTCCAGCTTTTGCTGCCACAGCAAAGGTGCCAGCGGAGAAAAGTAATGCTGGTTCTCACTGCCTCCTGGAACCTCTTCAAATGCCCCACACAATTTGGCCCTCTCTGCTTTCCTGCGGATTCCATCCTCAAAAGCGCCTTTTTTCTCTTTCGGCGCCCTCCATGGTAAAAAGACAAACGTCCAGCTTTTGCTGCCACAGCAAAGGTGCCAGCGGGGAAAAGGAATGCTGGTTCTCACTGCCTCCTGGAACCCTTTCAAATGCCACAGACAATTTGGCCCTCTCTGCTTTCCTGCGGACTCTATCCTCAAAAGAACCTGTTTTCGCTTTCGGCAGCCTCCGGAGCAAAAAAGACAAACGTACAGCTTTTGCTGCCACAGCAAAGGTGCCAGCGGGGAAAAGTAATGCTGGTTCTCACTGCCTCCTGGAACCCTTTCAAATGCCACAGATAATTTGGCCCTCTCTGCTTTCCTGCGGACTCCATCCTCAAAAGCACCTGTTTTCGCTTTCGGCAGCCTCCGGAGCAAAAAAGACAAACGTCCAGCTTTTGCTGCCACAGCAAAGGTGCCAGCGGGGAAAAGGAATGTTGGTTCTCACTGCCTCCTGGAACCCTTTCAAATGCCACAGAGAATTTGGCCCTCTCTGTTTTCCTACGGACTCTATCCTCAAAAGCACCTTTTCTCGCTTTCGGCGGTGTTTGGAGCAAAAAAGACAAACGTCCAGCTTTTGCTGCCACAGCAAAGGTGCCAGCGGGGAAAAGTAATGCTGGTTCTCACTGCCTCCTGGAACCCTTTCAAATGCCACAGACAATTTGGCCCTCTCTGCTTTCCTGCGGACTCTATCCTCAAAAGCACCTTTTTTCGCTTTCGGCGGTGTTTGGAGCAAAAAAGACAAACGTCCAGCTTTTGCTGCCACAGCAAAGGTGCCAGCGGGGAAAAGTAATGCTGGTTCTCACTGCCTCCTGGAACCCTTTCAAATGCACCACACAATTTGGCCCTCTCTGCTTTCCTGCGGACTCCATCCTCAAAAGCACCTTTTTTCGCTTTCGGGGGTGTTTGGAGTAAAAAAGACAAACGTCCAGCTTTTGCTGCCACAGCAAAGGTGCCAGCGGGGAAAAGTAATGCTGGTTCTCACTGCCTCCTGGAACCCTTTCAAATGCACCACACAATTTGGCCCTCTCTGCTTTCCTGCGGACTCCATCCTCAAAAGCACCTGTTTTCGCTTTCGGCGGTGTTTGGAGAAAAAAGACAAACGTCCAGCTTTTGCTGCCACAGCAAAGGGGACAGCGGGGAAAAGTAATGCTGGTTCTCACTGCCTCCTGAAACTCTTTCAAATGCACCACACAATTTGGCCCTCTCTGCTTTCCTGCGGACTCCATCCTCAAAAGCACCTGTTTTCGCTTTCGGCAGCCTCCGGAGCAAAAAAGACAAACGTCCAGCTTTTGCTGCCACAGCAAAGGTGCCAGCAGAGAAAAGTAATGCTGGTTCTCACTGCCTCCTGGAACCTCTTCAAATGCCCCACACAATTTGGCCCTCTCTGCTTTCCTGCGGATTCCATCCTAAAAAGCGCCTTTTTTCTCTTTCGGCGCCCTCCATGGTAAAAAGACAAACGTCCAGCTTTTGCTGCCACAGCAAAGGTGCCAGCGGGGAAAAGGAATGCTGGTTCTCACTGCCTCCTGGAACCCTTTCAAATGCCACAGACAATTTGGCCCTCTCTGCTTTCCTGCGGACTCTATCCTCAAAAGAACCTGTTTTCGCTTTCGGCAGCCTCCGGAGCAAAAAAGACAAACGTACAGCTTTTGCTGCCACAGCAAAGGTGCCAGCGGGGAAAAGTAATGCTGGTTCTCACTGCCTCCTGGAACCCTTTCAAATGCCACAGATAATTTGGCCCTCTCTGCTTTCCTGCGGACTCCATCCTCAAAAGCACCTGTTTTCGCTTTCGGCAGCCTCCGGAGCAAAAAAGACAAACGTCCAGCTTTTGCTGCCACAGCAAAGGTGCCAGCGGGGAAAAGGAATGTTGGTTCTCACTGCCTCCTGGAACCCTTTCAAATGCCACAGAGAATTTGGCCCTCTCTGTTTTCCTACGGACTCTATCCTCAAAAGCACCTTTTCTCGCTTTCGGCGGTGTTTGGAGCAAAAAAGACAAACGTCCAGCTTTTGCTGCCACAGCAAAGGTGCCAGCGGGGAAAAGTAATGCTGGTTCTCACTGCCTCCTGGAACCCTTTCAAATGCCACAGACAATTTGGCCCTCTCTGCTTTCCTGCAGACTCTATCCTCAAAAGCACCTTTTTTCGCTTTCGGCGGTGTTTGGAGCAAAAAAGACAAACGTCCAGCTTTTGCTGCCACAGCAAAGGTGCCAGCGGGGAAAAGTAATGCTGGTTCTCACTGCCTCCTGGAACCCTTTCAAATGCACCACACAATTTGGCCCTCTCTGCTTTCCTGCGGACTCCATCCTCAAAAGCACCTTTTTTCGCTTTCGGGGGTGTTTGGAGTAAAAAAGACAAACGTCCAGCTTTTGCTGCCACAGCAAAGGTGCCAGCGGGGAAAAGTATTGCTGGTTCTCACTGCCTCCTGGAACCCTTTCAAATGTACCACACAATTTGGCCCTCTCTGCTTTCCTGCGGTCTCTATCCTCAAATGCACCTGTTTTCGCTTTCGGCGGTGTTTGGAGAAAAAAGACAAACGTCCAGCTTTTGCTGCCACAGCAAAGGGGACAGCGGGGAAAAGTAATGCTGGTTCTCACTGCCTCCTGGAACCCTTTCAAATGCCACAGACAATTTGGCCCTCTCTGCTTTCCTGCGGACTCCATCCTCAAAAGCACCTTTTTTCGCTTTCGGCAGCCTCCGGAGCAAAAAAGACAAACGTCCAGGTTTTGCTGCCACAGCAAAGGTGCCAGCGGGGAAAAGTAATGCTGGTTCTCACTGCCTCCTGGAACCCTTTCAAATGCCCCAGACAATTTGGCCCTCTCTGCTTTCCTGCGGACTCTATCCTCAAAAGCACCTTTTTTCGCTTTCGGCGGTGTTTGGAGCAAAAAAGACAAACGTCCAGTTTTTGCTGCCACAGCAAAGGTGCCAGCGGGGAAAAGTAATGCTGGTTCTCACTGCCTCCTGGAACCCTTTCAAATGCCCCAGACAATTTGGCCCTCTCTGCTTTCCTGCGGACTCTATCCTCAAAAGCACCTGTTTTCGCTTTCGGCAGCCTCCGGAGCAAAAAAGACAAACGTCCAGCTTTTGCTGCCACAGCAAAGGTGCCAGCGGGGAAAAGTAATGCTGGTTCTCACTGCCTCCTGGAACCCTTTCAAATGCCACAGAGAATTTGGCCCTCTTTGCTTTCCTGCGGACTCTATCCTCAAAAGCACCGTTTTTCGCTTTCGGGGGTGTTTGGAGCAAAAAAGACAAACGTCCAGGTTTTGCTGCCACAGCAAAGGTGCCAGCGGGGAAAAGTAATGCTGGTTCTCACTGCCTCCTGGAACCCTTTCAAATGCACCACACAATTTGGTCCTCTCTGCTTTCCTGCGGACTCCATCCTCAAAAGCACCTTTTTTCGCTTTCGGGGGTGTTTGGAGCAAAAAAGACAAACGTCCAGCTTTTGCTGCCACAGCAAAGGTGCCAGCGGGGAAAAGTAATGCTGGTTCTCACTGCCTCCTGGAACCCTTTCAAATGCCACAGACAATTTGGCCCTCTTTGCTTTCCTGCGGACTCCATCCTCAAAAGCACCTTTTTTCGCTTTCGGCATCCTCCGGAGCAAAAAAGACAAACGTCCAGCTTTTGCTGCCACAGCAAAGGTGCCAGCAGGGAAAAGTAATGCTGGTTCTCACTGCCTCCTGGAACCCTTTCAAATGCCCCAGACAATTTGGCCCTCTCTGCTTTCCTGCGGACTCCATCCTCAAAAGAACCTGTTTTCGCTTTCGGCAGCCTCCGGAGCAAAAAAGACAAACGTCCAGGTTTTGCTGCCACAGCAAAGGTGCCAGTGGGGAAAAGTAATGCTGGTCCTCATTGCCTCCTGGAACCTCTTCAAATGCCCCAGGCAATTTGGCCCTCTCTGCTTTCCTGCGGACTCTATCCTCAAAAGCGCCTTTTTTAACTTTCGGTACCCTAACGTGGTAAAAAGACAAACGTCCAGCTTTTGCTGCCACAGCAAAGGTGCCAGCAGGGAAAAGTAATGCTGGTTCTCACTGCCTCCTGGAACCCTTTAATTGCCACAGACAATTTGGCCCTCTCTGCTTTCCTGCGGACTTCATCCTCAAAAGCACCTGTTTTTCGCTTTTGGCAGCCTCCGGAGCAAAAAAGACAAACGTCCAGCTTTTGCTGCCACAGCAAAGGTGCCAGCGGGGAAAAGTATTGCTGGTCCTCACTGCCTCCTGGAACCCTTTCAAATGTACCACACAATTTGGCCCTCTCTGCTTTCCTGCGGTCTCTATCCTCAAATGCACCTGTTTTCGCTTTCGGCGGTGTTTGGAGAAAAAAGACAAACGTCCAGCTTTTGCTGCCACAGCAAAGGGGACAGCGGGGAAAAGTAATGCTGGTTCTCACTGCCTCCTGGAACTCTTTCAAATGCACCACACAATTTGGCCCTCTCTGCTTTCCTGCGGACTCCATCCTCAAAAGCACCTGTTTTCGCTTTCGGCAGCCTCCGGAGCAAAAAAGACAAACGTCCAGCTTTTGCTGCCACAGCAAAGGTGCCAGCGGAGAAAAGTAATGCTGGTTCTCACTGCCTCCTGGAACCTCTTCAAATGCCCCACACAATTTGGCCCTCTCTGCTTTCCTGCGGATTCCATCCTCAAAAGCGCCTTTTTTCTCTTTCGGCGCCCTCCATGGTAAAAAGACAAACGTCCAGCTTTTGCTGCCACAGCAAAGGTGCCAGCGGGGAAAAGGAATGCTGGTTCTCACTGCCTCCTGGAACCCTTTCAAATGCCACAGACAATTTGGCCCTCTCTGCTTTCCTGCGGACTCTATCCTCAAAAGAACCTGTTTTCGCTTTCGGCAGCCTCCGGAGCAAAAAAGACAAACGTACAGCTTTTGCTGCCACAGCAAAGGTGCCAGCGGGGAAAAGTAATGCTGGTTCTCACTGCCTCCTGGAACCCTTTCAAATGCCACAGATAATTTGGCCCTCTCTGCTTTCCTGCGGACTCCATCCTCAAAAGCACCTGTTTTCGCTTTCGGCAGCCTCCGGAGCAAAAAAGACAAACGTCCAGCTTTTGCTGCCACAGCAAAGGTGCCAGCGGGGAAAAGGAATGTTGGTTCTCACTGCCTCCTGGAACCCTTTCAAATGCCACAGAGAATTTGGCCCTCTCTGTTTTCCTACGGACTCTATCCTCAAAAGCACCTTTTCTCGCTTTCGGCGGTGTTTGGAGCAAAAAAGACAAACGTCCAGCTTTTGCTGCCACAGCAAAGGTGCCAGCGGGGAAAAGTAATGCTGGTTCTCACTGCCTCCTGGAACCCTTTCAAATGCCACAGACAATTTGGCCCTCTCTGCTTTCCTGCGGACTCTATCCTCAAAAGCACCTTTTTTCGCTTTCGGCGGTGTTTGGAGCAAAAAAGACAAACGTCCAGCTTTTGCTGCCACAGCAAAGGTGCCAGCGGGGAAAAGTAATGCTGGTTCTCACTGCCTCCTGGAACCCTTTCAAATGCACCACACAATTTGGCCCTCTCTGCTTTCCTGCGGACTCCATCCTCAAAAGCACCTTTTTTCGCTTTCGGGGGTGTTTGGAGTAAAAAAGACAAACGTCCAGCTTTTGCTGCCACAGCAAAGGTGCCAGCGGGGAAAAGTAATGCTGGTTCTCACTGCCTCCTGGAACCCTTTCAAATGCACCACACAATTTGGCCCTCTCTGCTTTCCTGCGGACTCCATCCTCAAAAGCACCTGTTTTCGCTTTCGGCGGTGTTTGGAGAAAAAAGACAAACGTCCAGCTTTTGCTGCCACAGCAAAGGGGACAGCGGGGAAAAGTAATGCTGGTTCTCACTGCCTCCTGAAACTCTTTCAAATGCACCACACAATTTGGCCCTCTCTGCTTTCCTGCGGACTCCATCCTCAAAAGCACCTGTTTTCGCTTTCGGCAGCCTCCGGAGCAAAAAAGACAAACGTCCAGCTTTTGCTGCCACAGCAAAGGTGCCAGCAGAGAAAAGTAATGCTGGTTCTCACTGCCTCCTGGAACCTCTTCAAATGCCCCACACAATTTGGCCCTCTCTGCTTTCCTGCGGATTCCATCCTAAAAAGCGCCTTTTTTCTCTTTCGGCGCCCTCCATGGTAAAAAGACAAACGTCCAGCTTTTGCTGCCACAGCAAAGGTGCCAGCGGGGAAAAGGAATGCTGGTTCTCACTGCCTCCTGGAACCCTTTCAAATGCCACAGACAATTTGGCCCTCTCTGCTTTCCTGCGGACTCTATCCTCAAAAGCACCTGTTTTCGCTTTCGGCAGCCTCCGGAGCAAAAAAGACAAACGTCCAGCTTTTGCTGCCACAGCAAAGGTGCCAGCGGGGAAAAGTAATGCTGGTTCTCACTGCCTCCTGGAACCCTTTCAAATGCCACAGATAATTTGGCCCTCTCTGCTTTCCTGCGGACTCCATCCTCAAAAGCACCTGTTTTCGCTTTCGGCAGCCTCCGGAGCAAAAAAGACAAACGTCCAGCTTTTGCTGCCACAGCAAAGGTGCCAGCGGGGAAAAGGAATGTTGGTTCTCACTGCCTCCTGGAACCCTTTCAAATGCCACAGAGAATTTGGCCCTCTCTGTTTTCCTACGGACTCTATCCTCAAAAGCACCTTTTCTCGCTTTCGGCGGTGTTTGGAGCAAAAAAGACAAACGTCCAGCTTTTGCTGCCACAGCAAAGGTGCCAGCGGGGAAAAGTAATGCTGGTTCTCACTGCCTCCTGGAACCCTTTCAAATGCCACAGACAATTTGGCCCTCTCTGCTTTCCTGCAGACTCTATCCTCAAAAGCACCTTTTTTCGCTTTCGGCGGTGTTTGGAGCAAAAAAGACAAACGTCCAGCTTTTGCTGCCACAGCAAAGGTGCCAGCGGGGAAAAGTAATGCTGGTTCTCACTGCCTCCTGGAACCCTTTCAAATGCACCACACAATTTGGCCCTCTCTGCTTTCCTGCGGACTCCATCCTCAAAAGCACCTTTTTTCGCTTTCGGGGGTGTTTGGAGTAAAAAAGACAAACGTCCAGCTTTTGCTGCCACAGCAAAGGTGCCAGCGGGGAAAAGTAATGCTGGTTCTCACTGCCTCCTGGAACCCTTTCAAATGCACCACACAATTTGGCCCTCTCTGCTTTCCTGCGGACTCCATCCTCAAAAGCACCTGTTTTCGCTTTCGGCGGTGTTTGGAGAAAAAAGACAAACGTCCAGCTTTTGCTGCCACAGCAAAGGGGACAGCGGGGAAAAGTAATGCTGGTTCTCACTGCCTCCTGGAACTCTTTCAAATGCACCACACAATTTGGCCCTCTCTGCTTTCCTGCGGACTCCATCCTCAAAAGCACCTGTTTTCGCTTTCGGCAGCCTCCGGAGCAAAAAAGACAAACGTCCAGCTTTTGCTGCCACAGCAAAGGTGCCAGCAGAGAAAAGTAATGCTGGTTCTCACTGCCTCCTGGAACCTCTTCAAATGCCCCACACAATTTGGCCCTCTCTGCTTTCCTGCGGATTCCATCCTCAAAAGCGCCTTTTTTCTCTTTCGGCGCCCTCCATGGTAAAAAGACAAACGTCCAGCTTTTGCTGCCACAGCAAAGGTGCCAGCGGGGAAAAGGAATGCTGGTTCTCACTGCCTCCTGGAACCCTTTCAAATGCCACAGACAATTTGGCCCTCTCTGCTTTCCTGCGGACTCTATCCTCAAAAGAACCTGTTTTCGCTTTCGGCAGCCTCCGGAGCAAAAAAGACAAACGTACAGCTTTTGCTGCCACAGCAAAGGTGCCAGCGGGGAAAAGTAATGCTGGTTCTCACTGCCTCCTGGAACCCTTTCAAATGCCACAGATAATTTGGCCCTCTCTGCTTTCCTGCGGACTCCATCCTCAAAAGCACCTGTTTTCGCTTTCGGCAGCCTCCGGAGCAAAAAAGACAAACGTCCAGCTTTTGCTGCCACAGCAAAGGTGCCAGCGGGGAAAAGGAATGTTGGTTCTCACTGCCTCCTGGAACCCTTTCAAATGCCACAGAGAATTTGGCCCTCTCTGTTTTCCTACGGACTCTATCCTCAAAAGCACCTTTTCTCGCTTTCGGCGGTGTTTGGAGCAAAAAAGACAAACGTCCAGCTTTTGCTGCCACAGCAAAGGTGCCAGCGGGGAAAAGTAATGCTGGTTCTCACTGCCTCCTGGAACCCTTTCAAATGCCACAGACAATTTGGCCCTCTCTGCTTTCCTGCGGACTCCATCCTCAAAAGCACCTTTTTTCGCTTTCGGCAGCCTCCGGAGCAAAAAAGACAAACGTCCAGGTTTTGCTGCCACAGCAAAGGTGCCAGCGGGGAAAAGTAATGCTGGTTCTCACTGCCTCCTGGAACCCTTTCAAATGCACCACACAATTTGGCCCTCTCTGCTTTCCTGCGGACTCTATCCTCAAAAGCACCTTTTTTCGCTTTCGGCGGTGTTTGGAGCAAAAAAGACAAACGTCCAGGTTTTGCTGCCACAGCAAAGGTGCCAGCGGGGAAAAGTAATGCTGGTTCTCACTGCCTCCTGGAACCCTTTCAAATGCCACAGACAATTTGGCCCTCTCTGCTTTCCTGCAGACTCTATCCTCAAAAGCACCTTTTTTCGCTTTCGGCGGTGTTTGGAGCAAAAAAGACAAACGTCCAGCTTTTGCTGCCACAGCAAAGGTGCCAGCGGGGAAAAGTAATGCTGGTTCTCACTGCCTCCTGGAACCCTTTCAAATGCACCACACAATTTGGCCCTCTCTGCTTTCCTGCGGACTCCATCCTCAAAAGCACCTTTTTTCGCTTTCGGGGGTGTTTGGAGTAAAAAAGACAAACGTCCAGCTTTTGCTGCCACAGCAAAGGTGCCAGCGGGGAAAAGTAATGCTGGTTCTCACTGCCTCCTGGAACCCTTTCAAATGCACCACACAATTTGGCCCTCTCTGCTTTCCTGCGGACTCCATCCTCAAAAGCACCTGTTTTCGCTTTCGGCGGTGTTTGGAGAAAAAAGACAAACGTCCAGCTTTTGCTGCCACAGCAAAGGGGACAGCGGGGAAAAGTAATGCTGGTTCTCACTGCCTCCTGGAACTCTTTCAAATGCACCACACAATTTGGCCCTCTCTGCTTTCCTGCGGACTCCATCCTCAAAAGCACCTGTTTTCGCTTTCGGCAGCCTCCGGAGCAAAAAAGACAAACGTCCAGCTTTTGCTGCCACAGCAAAGGTGCCAGCAGAGAAAAGTAATGCTGGTTCTCACTGCCTCCTGGAACCTCTTCAAATGCCCCACACAATTTGGCCCTCTCTGCTTTCCTGCGGATTCCATCCTCAAAAGCGCCTTTTTTCTCTTTCGGCGCCCTCCATGGTAAAAAGACAAACGTCCAGCTTTTGCTGCCACAGCAAAGGTGCCAGCGGGGAAAAGGAATGCTGGTTCTCATTGCCTCCTGGAACCCTTTCAAATGCCACAGACAATTTGGCCCTCTCTGCTTTCCTGCGGACTCTATCCTCAAAAGAACCTGTTTTCGCTTTCGGCAGCCTCCGGAGCAAAAAAGACAAACGTACAGCTTTTGCTGCCACAGCAAAGGTGCCAGCGGGGAAAAGTAATGCTGGTTCTCACTGCCTCCTGGAACCCTTTCAAATGCCACAGATAATTTGGCCCTCTCTGCTTTCCTGCGGACTCCATCCTCAAAAGCACCTGTTTTCGCTTTCGGCAGCCTCCGGAGCAAAAAAGACAAACGTCCAGCTTTTGCTGCCACAGCAAAGGTGCCAGCGGGGAAAAGGAATGTTGGTTCTCACTGCCTCCTGGAACCCTTTCAAATGCCACAGACAATTTGGCCCTCTCTGTTTTCCTACGGACTCTATCCTCAAAAGCACCTTTTCTCGCTTTCGGCGGTGTTTGGAGCAAAAAAGACAAACGTCCAGCTTTTGCTGCCACAGCAAAGGTGCCAGCGGGGAAAAGTAATGCTGGTTCTCACTGCCTCCTGGAACCCTTTCAAATGCCACAGACAATTTGGCCCTCTCTGCTTTCCTGCGGACTCCATCCTCAAAAGCACCTTTTTTCGCTTTCGGCAGCCTCCGGAGCAAAAAAGACAAACGTCCAGGTTTTGCTGCCACAGCAAAGGTGCCAGCGGGGAAAAGTAATGCTGGTTCTCACTGCCTCCTGGAACCCTTTCAAATGCACCACACAATTTGGCCCTCTCTGCTTTCCTGCGGACTCTATCCTCAAAAGCACCTTTTTTCGCTTTCGGCGGTGTTTGGAGCAAAAAAGACAAACGTCCAGGTTTTGCTGCCACAGCAAAGGTGCCAGCGGGGAAAAGTAATGCTGGTTCTCACTGCCTCCTGGAACCTCTTCAAATGCCCCAGACAATTTGGCACTCTCTGCTTTCCTGCGGACTCTATCCTCAAAAGCACCTTTTTTCGTTTCGTCAACCTCCGGAGCAAAAAAGACAAACGTCCAGCTTTTGCTGCCACAGCAAAGGGGCCAGCGGGGAAAAATAATGCTGCTTCTCACTGCCTCCTGGAACTCTTTCAAATGCCACAGACAATTTGGCCCTCTCTGCTTTCCTGCGGACTCTACCCTCAAAAGCACCTGTTTTCACTTTCGGCATCCTCCGGAGCAAAAAAGACAAACGTCCAGGTTTTGCTGCCACAGCAAAGGTGCCAGCGGGGAAAAGTAATGCTGGTCCTCATTGCCTCCTGGAACCTCTTCAAATGCCCCAGACAATTTGGCCCTCTCTGCTTTCCTGCGGACTCTATCCTCAAAAGCGCCTTTTTTCACTTTCGGCTCCCTCCGGTGGTAAAAAGACAAACGTCCAGCTTTTGCTGCCACAGCAAAGGTGCCAGCGGGGAAAAGTAATGCTGGTTCTCACTGCCTCCTGGAACCCTTTCAAATGCCCCAGACAATTTGGCCCTCTCTGCTTTCCTGCGGACTCTATCCTCAAAAGCACCTTTTCTCGCTTTCGGCGGTGTTTGGAGCAAAAAAGACAAACGTCCAGCTTTTGCTGCCACAGCAAAGGTGCCAGCGGGGAAAAGTAATGCTGGTTCTCACTGCCTCCTGGAACCCTTTCAAATGCCACAGACAATTTGGCCCTCTCTGCTTTCCTGCAGACTCTATCCTCAAAAGCACCTTTTTTCGCTTTCGGCGGTGTTTGGAGCAAAAAAGACAAACGTCCAGCTTTTGCTGCCACAGCAAAGGTGCCAGCGGGGAAAAGTAATGCTGGTTCTCACTGCCTCCTGGAACCCTTTCAAATGCACCACACAATTTGGCTCTCTCTGCTTTCCTGCGGACTCCATCCTCAAAAGCACCTGTTTTCGCTTTCGGGGGTGTTTGGAGCAAAAAAGACAAACGTCCAGCTTTTGCTGCCACAGCAAAGGTGCCAGCGGGGAAAAGTAATGCTGGTTCTCACTGCCTCCTGGAACCCTTTCAAATGCACCACACAATTTGGCCCTCTCTGCTTTCCTGCGGACTCTATCCTCAAAAGCACCTTTTTTTGCTTTCGGCGGTGTTTGGAGCAAAAAAGACAAACGTCCAGGTTTTGCTGCCACAGCAAAGGTGCCAGCGGGGAAAAGTAATGCTGGTTCTCACTCCCTCCTGGAACCCTTTCAAATGCCCCAGACAATTTGGCCCTCTCTGCTTTCTTGCCTACTCCATCCTCAAAAGCACCTTTTTTCGCTTTCGGGGGTGTTTGGAGCAAAAAAGACAAACGTCCAGCTTTTGCTGCCACAGCAAAGGTGCCAGCGGGGAAAAGTAATGCTGGTTCTCACTGCCTCCTGGAACCCTTTCAAATGCCACAGACAATTTGGCACTCTCTGCTTTCCTGCGGACTCCATCCTCAAAAGCACCTTTTTTCGCTTTCGGCAGCCTCCGGAGCAAAAAAGACAAACGTCCAGGTTTTGCTGCCACAGCAAAGGTGCCAGCGGGGAAAAGGAATGCTGGTTCTCACTGCCTCCTGGAACCCTTTCAAATGCACCACACAATTTGGCCCTCTCTGCTTTCCTGCGGACTCTATCCTCAAAAGCACCTTTTTTCGCTTTCGGCGGTGTTTGGAGCAAAAAAGACAAACGTCCAGGTTTTGCTGCCACAGCAAAGGTGCCAGCGGGGAAAAGTAATGCTGGTTCTCACTGCCTCCTGGAACCTCTTCAAATGCCCCAGACAATTTGGCACTCTCTGCTTTCCTGCGGACTCTATCCTCAAAAGCACCTTTTTTCGTTTCGTCAACCTCCGGAGCAAAAAAGACAAACGTCCAGCTTTTGCTGCCACAGCAAAGGGGCCAGCGGGGAAAAATAATGCTGCTTCTCACTGCCTCCTGGAACTCTTTCAAATGCCACAGACAATTTGGCCCTCTCTGCTTTCCTGCGGACTCTACCCTCAAAAGCACCTGTTTTCGCTTTCGGCATCCTCCGGAGCAAAAAAGACAAACGTCCAGGTTTTGCTGCCACAGCAAAGGTGCCAGCGGGGAAAAGTAATGCTGGTCCTCATTGCCTCCTGGAACCTCTTCAAATGCCCCAGACAATTTGGCCCTCTCTGCTTTCCTGCGGACTCTATCCTCAAAAGCGCCTTTTTTCTCTTTCGGCGCCCTCCATGGTAAAAAGACAAACGTCCAGCTTTTGCTGCCACAGCAAAGGTGCCAGCGGGGAAAAGTAATGCTGGTTCTCACTGCCTCCTGGAACCCTTTCAAATGCCACAGACAATTTGGCCCTCTCTGCTTTCCTGCGGACTCTATCCTCAAAAGCACCTTTTTTCGCTTTCGGCGGTGTTTGGAGCAAAAAAGACAAACGTCCAGTTTTTGCTGCCACAGCAAAGGTGCCAGCGGGGAAAAGTAATGCTGGTTCTCACTGCCTCCTGGAACCCTTTCAAATGCACCACACAATTTGGCCCTCTCTGCTTTCCTGCGGACTCTATCCTCAAAAGCACCTGTTTTCGCTTTCGGCAGCCTCCGGAGCAAAAAAGACAAACGTCCAGCTTTTGCTGCCACAGCAAAGGTGCCAGCGGGGAAAAGTAATGCTGGTTCTCACTGCCTCCTGGAACCCTTTCAAATGCCACAGACAATTTGGCCCTCTTTGCTTTCCTGCGGACTCTATCCTCAAAAGCACCGTTTTTCGCTTTCGGGGGTGTTTGGAGCAAAAAAGACAAACGTCCAGGTTTTGCTGCCACAGCAAAGGTGCCAGCGGGGAAAAGTAATGCTGGTTCTCACTGCCTCCTGGAACCCTTTCAAATGCACCACACAATTTGGCCCTCTCTGCTTTCCTGCGGACTCCATCCTCAAAAGCACCTTTTTTCGCTTTCGGGGGTGTTTGGAGCAAAAAAGACAAACGTCCAGCTTTTGCTGCCACAGCAAAGGTGCCAGCGGGGAAAAGTAATGCTGGTTCTCACTGCCTCCTGGAACCCTTTCAAATGCCACAGACAATTTGGCCCTCTTTGCTTTCCTGCGGACTCCATCCTCAAAAGCACCTTTTTTCGCTTTCGGCATCCTCCGGAGCAAAAAAGACAAACGTCCAGCTTTTGCTGCCACAGCAAAGGTGCCAGCAGGGAAAAGTAATGCTGGTTCTCACTGCCTCCTGGAACCCTTTCAAATGCCCCAGACAATTTGGCCCTCTCTGCTTTCCTGCGGACTCCATCCTCAAAAGAACCTGTTTTCGCTTTCGGCAGCCTCCGGAGCAAAAAAGACAAACGTCCAGGTTTTGCTGCCACAGCAAAGGTGCCAGCGGGGAAAAGTAATGCTGGTCCTCATTGCCTCCTGGAACCTCTTCAAATGCCCCAGGCAATTTGGCCCTCTCTGCTTTCCTGCGGACTCTATCCTCAAAAGCGCCTTTTTTAACTTTCGGTACCCTCCCGTGGTAAAAAGACAAACGTCCAGCTTTTGCTGCCACAGCAAAGGTGCCAGCAGGGAAAAGTAATGCTGGTTCTCACTGCCTCCTGGAACCCTTTAATTGCCACAGACAATTTGGCCCTCTCTGCTTTCCTGCGGACTTCATCCTCAAAAGCACCTGTTTTTCGCTTTTGGCAGCCTCCGGAGCAAAAAAGACAAACGTCCAGCTTTTGCTGCCACAGCAAAGGTGCCAGCGGGGAAAAGTATTGCTGGTCCTCACTGCCTCCTGGAACCCTTTCAAATGTACCACACAATTTGGCCCTCTCTGCTTTCCTGCGGTCTCTATCCTCAAATGCACCTGTTTTCGCTTTCGGCGGTGTTTGGAGAAAAAAGACAAACGTCCAGCTTTTGCTGCCACAGCAAAGGGGATAGCGGGGAAAAGTAATGCTGGTTCTCACTGCCTCCTGGAACTCTTTCAAATGCACCACACAATTTGGCCCTCTCTGCTTTCCTGCGGACTCCATCCTCAAAAGCACCTGTTTTCGCTTTCGGCAGCCTCCGGAGCAAAAAAGACAAACGTCCAGCTTTTGCTGCCACAGCAAAGGTGCCAGCGGAGAAAAGTAATGCTGGTTCTCACTGCCTCCTGGAACCTCTTCAAATGCCCCACACAATTTGGCCCTCTCTGCTTTCCTGCGGATTCCATCCTCAAAAGCGCCTTTTTTCTCTTTCGGCGCCCTCCATGGTAAAAAGACAAACGTCCAGCTTTTGCTGCCACAGCAAAGGTGCCAGCGGGGAAAAGGAATGCTGGTTCTCACTGCCTCCTGGAACCCTTTCAAATGCCACAGACAATTTGGCCCTCTCTGCTTTCCTGCGGACTCTATCCTCAAAAGAACCTGTTTTCGCTTTCGGCAGCCTCCGGAGCAAAAAAGACAAACGTACAGCTTTTGCTGCCACAGCAAAGGTGCCAGCGGGGAAAAGTAATGCTGGTTCTCACTGCCTCCTGGAACCCTTTCAAATGCCACAGATAATTTGGCCCTCTCTGCTTTCCTGCGGACTCCATCCTCAAAAGCACCTGTTTTCGCTTTCGGCAGCCTCCGGAGCAAAAAAGACAAACGTCCAGCTTTTGCTGCCACAGCAAAGGTGCCAGCGGGGAAAAGGAATGTTGGTTCTCACTGCCTCCTGGAACCCTTTCAAATGCCACAGAGAATTTGGCCCTCTCTGTTTTCCTACGGACTCTTTCCTCAAAAGCACCTTTTCTCGCTTTCGGCGGTGTTTAGAGCAAAAAAGACAAACGTCCAGCTTTTGCTGCCACAGCAAAGGTGCCAGCGGGGAAAAGTAATGCTGGTTCTCACTGCCTCCTGGAACCCTTTCAAATGCCACAGACAATTTGGCCCTCTCTGCTTTCCTGCGGACTCTATCCTCAAAAGCAACTTTTTTCGCTTTCGGCGGTGTTTGGAGTAAAAAAGACAAACGTCCAGGTTTTGCTGCCACAGCAAAGGTGCCAGCGGGGAAAAGTAATGCTGGTTCTCACTGCCTCCTGGAACCCTTTCAAATGCACCACACAATTTGGCCCTCTCTGCTTTCCTGCGGACTCCATCCTCAAAAGGACCTTTTTTCGCTTTCGGCAGCCTCCGGAGCAAAAAAGACAAACGTCCAGCTTTTGCTGCCACAGCAAAGGTGCCAGCGGGGAAAAGTAATGCTGGTTCTCACTGCCTCCTGGAACCCTTTCAAATGCACCACACAATTTGGCCCTCTCTGCTTTCCTGCGGACTCCATCCTCAAAAGCACCTGTTTTCGCTTTCGGGGGTGTTTGGAGCAAAAAAGACAAACGTCCAGCTTTTGCTGCCACAGCAAAGGTGCCAGCGGGGAAAAGTAATGCTGGTTCTCACTGCCTCCTGGAACCCTTTCAAATGTACCACACAATTTGGCCCTCTCTGCTTTCCTGCGTTCTCTATCCTCAAATGCACCTGTTTTCGCTTTCGGCGGTGTTTGGAGAAAAAAGACAAACGTCCAGCTTTTGCTGCCACAGCAAAGGTGCCAGCGGGGAAAAGTAATGCTGGTTCTCACTGCCTCCTGGAACTCTTTCAAATGCTCCACACAATTTGGCCCTCTCTGCTTTCCTGCGGACTCCATCCTCAAAAGCACCTGTTTTCGCTTTCGGCAGCCTCCGGAGCAAAAAAGACAAACGTCCAGCTTTTGCTGCCACAGCAAAGGTGCCAGCAGAGAAAAGTAATGCTGGTTCTCACTGCCTCCTGGAACCTCTTCAAATGCCCCACACAATTTGGCCCTCTCTGCTTTCCTGCGGATTCCATCCTCAAAAGTGCCTTTTTTCTCTTTCGGCGCCCTCCATGGTAAAAAGACAAACGTCCAGCTTTTGCTGCCACAGCAAAGGTGCCAGCGGGGAAAAGGAATGCTGGTTCTCACTGCCTCCTGGAACCCTTTCAAATGCCACAGACAATTTGGCCCTCTCTGCTTTCCTGCGGACTCTATCCTCAAAAGAACCTGTTTTCGCTTTCGGCAGCCTCCGGAGCAAAAAAGACAAACGTACAGCTTTTGCTGCCACAGCAAAGGTGCCAGCGGGGAAAAGTAATGCTGGTTCTCACTGCCTCCTGGAACCCTTTCAAATGCCACAGATAATGTGGCCCTCTCTGCTTTCCTGCGGACTCCATCCTCAAAAGCACCTGTTTTCGCTTTCGGCAGCCTCCGGAGCAAAAAAGACAAACGTCCAGCTTTTGCTGCCACAGCAAAGGTGCCAGCGGGGAAAAGGAATGTTGGTTCCCACTGCCTCCTGGAACCCTTTCAAATGCCACAGAGAATTTGGCCCTCTCTGTTTTCCTACGGACTCTATCCTCAAAAGCACCTTTTCTCGCTTTCGGCGGTGTTTGGAGCAAAAAAGACAAACGTCCAGCTTTTGCTGCCACAGCAAAGGTGCCAGCGGGGAAAAGTAATGCTGGTTCTCACTGCCTCCTGGAACCCTTTCAAATGCACCACACAATTTGGCCCTCTCTGCTTTCCTGCGGACTCTATCCTCAAAAGCACCTTTTTTCGCTTTCGGCGGTGTTTGGAGCAAAAAAGACAAACGTCCAGGTTTTGCTGCCACAGCAAAGGTGCCAGCGGGGAAAAGTAATGCTGGTTCTCACTGCCTCCTGGAACCCTTTCAAATGCACCACACAATTTGGCCCTCTCTGCTTTCCTGCGGACTCCATCCTCAAAAGCACCTTTTTTCGTTTTCGGCAGCCTCCGGAGCAAAAAAGACAAACGTCCAGGTTTTGCTGCCACAGCAAAGGTGCCAGCGGGGAAAAGTAATGCTGGTCCTCATTGCCTCCTGGGACCTCTTCAAATGCCCCAGACAATTTGGCCCTCTCTGCTTTCCTGCGGACTCCATCCTCAAAAGCGCCTTTTTTCACTTTCGGCGCCATCCGGTGGTAAAAAAACAAACGTCCAGCTTTTGCTGCCACAGCAAAGGTGCCAGCGGGGAAAAGTAATGCTGGTTCTCACTGCCTCCTGGAACCCTTTCAAATGCACCACACAATTTGGCCCTCTCTGCTTTCCTGCGGACTCTATCCTCAAAAGCACCTTTTTTCGCTTTCGGCGGTGTTTGGAGCAAAAAAGACAAACGTCCAGCTTTTGCTGCCACAGCAAAGGTGCCAGCGGGGAAAAGTAATGCTGGTTCTCACTGCCTCCTGGAACCTCTTCAAATGCCCCAGACAATTTGGCCCTCTCTGCTTTCCTGCGGACTCTATCCTCAAAAGCGCCTTTTTTAACTTTCGGTACCCTCCCGTGGTAAAAAGACAAACGTCCAGCTTTTGCTGCCACAGCAAAGGTGCCAGCGGGGAAAAGTAATGCTGGTTCTCACTGCCTCCTGGAACTCTTTCAAATGCCCCAGACAATTTGGCCCTCTCTGCTTTCCTGCGGACTCCATCCTCAAAAGCACCTGTTTTCGCTTTCGGCAGCCTCCGGAGCAAAAAAGACAAACGTCCAGCTTTTGCTGCCACAGCAAAGGTGCCAGCGGGGAAAAGTAATGCTGGTTCTCACTGCCTCCTGGAACCCTTTCAAATGCACCACACAATTTGGCCCTCTCTGCTTTCCTGCGGACTCTATCCTCAAAAGAACCTGTTTTCGCTTTCGGCAGCCTCCGGAGCAAAAAAGACAAACGTCCAGGTTTTGCTGCCACAGCAAAGGTGCCAGCGGGGAAAAGTAATGCTGGTTCTCACTGCCTCCTGGAACCCTTTCAAATGCCCCAGACAATTTGGCCCTCTCTGCTTTCCTGCGGACTCCATCCTCAAAAGCACCTGTTTTCGCTTTCGGCAGCTTCCGGAGCAAAAAAGACAAACGTCCAGCTTTTGCTGCCACAGCAAAGGTGCCAGCGGGGAAAAGGAATGTTGGTTCTCACTGCCTCCTGGAACCCTTTCAAATGCACCACACAATTTGGCCCTCTCTGCTTTCCTGCGGACTACATCCTCAAAAGCACCTTTTTTCGCTTTCGGCAGCCTCCGGAGCAAAAAAGACAAACGTCCAGCTTTTGCTGCCACAGCAAAGGTGCCAGCGGGGAAAAGTAATGCTGGTTCTAACTGCCTCCTGGAACCCTTTAAAATGCACCACACAATTTGGCCCTCTCTGCTTTCCTGCGGACTCTATCCTCAAAAGAACCTGTTTTCGCTTTCGGCAGCCTCCGGAGCAAAAAAGACAAACGTCCAGGTTTTGCTGCCACAGCAAAGGTGCCAGCGGGGAAAAGTAATGCTGGTTCTAACTGCCTCCTGGAACCCTTTCAAATGCACCACACAATTTGGCCCTCTCTGCTTTCCTGCGGACTACATCCTCAAAAGCACCTTTTTTCGCTTTCGGCATCCTCCGGAGCAAAAAAGACAAACGTCCAGCTTTTGCTGCCACAGCAAAGGTGCCAGCGGGGAAAAGTAATGCTGGTTCTCACTGCCTCCTGGAACCCTTTCAAATGCACCACACAATTTGGCCCTCTCTGCTTTCCTGCGGACTCTATCCTCAAAAGCACCTTTTTTCGCTTTCAGCGGTGTTTGGAGCAAAAAAGACAAACGTCCAGCTTTTGCTGCCACAGCAAAGGGGACAGCGGGGAAAAGTAATGCTGCTTCTCACTGCCTCCTGGAACCCTTTCAAATGCCACAGACAATTTGGCCCTCTCTGCTTTCTTGCGAACTCCATCCTCAAAAGCACCTGTTTTCGCTTTCGGCAGCCTCCGGAGCAAAAAAGACAAACGTCCAGGTTTTGCTGCCACAGCAAAGGTGCCAGCGGGGAAAAGTAATGCTGGTTCTCACTGCCTCCTGGAACCCTTTCAAATGCCACAGACAATTTGGCCCTCTCTGTTTTCCTGCGGACTCTATCCTCAAAAGCACCTTTTCTCGCTTTCGGCGGTGTTTAGAGCAAAAAAGACAAACGTCCAGCTTTTGCTGCCACAGCAAAGGTGCCAGCGGGGAAAAGTAATGCTGGTTCTCACTGCCTCCTGGAACCCTTTCAAATGCCACAGACAATTTGGCCCTCTCTGCTTTCCTGCGGACTCCATCCTCAAAAGCACCTGTTTTCGCTTTCGGCGGTGTTTGGAGCAAAAAAGACAAACGTCCAGCTTTTGCTGCCACAGCAAAGGTGCCAGCGTGGAAAAGGAATGCTGGTTCTCACTGCCTCCTGGAACCCTTTCAAATGCCACAGACAATTTGGCCCTCTCTGCTTTCATGCGGACTCCATCCTCAAAAGCACCTTTTTTCGCTTTCGGCAGCCTCCGGAGCAAAAAAGACAAACGTCCAGGTTTTGCTGCCACAGCAAAGGTGCCAGCGTGGAAAAGGAATGCTGGTTCTCACTGCCTCCTGGAACCCTTTCAAATGCCACAGACAATTTGGCCCTCTCTGCTTTCCTGCGGACTCCATCCTCAAAAGCACCTTTTTTCGCTTTCGGCAGCCTCCGGAGCAAAAAAGACAAACGTCCAGGTTTTGCTGCCACAGCAAAGGTGCCAGCGGGGAAAAGTAATGCTGGTTCTCACTGCCTCCTGGAACCCTTTCAAATGCCACAGACAATTTGGCCCTCTTTGCTTTCCTGCGGACTCTATCCTCAAAAGCACCGTTTTTCGCTTTCGGGGGTGTTTGGAGCAAAAAAGACAAACGTCCAGGTTTTGCTGCCACAGCAAAGGTGCCAGCGGGGAAAAGTAATGCTGGTTCTCACTGCCTCCTGGAACCCTTTCAAATGCACCACACAATTTGGCCCTCTCTGCTTTCCTGCGGACTCCATCCTCAAAAGCACCTTTTTTCGCTTTCGGGGGTGTTTGGAGCAAAAAAGACAAACGTCCAGCTTTTTCTGCCACAGCAAAGGTGCCAGCGGGGAAAAGTAATGCTGGTTCTCACTGCCTCCTGGAACCCTTTCAAATGCCCCAGACAATTTGGCCCTCTCTGCTTTCCTGCGGACTCCATCCTCAAAAGAACCTGTTTTCGCTTTCGGCAGCCTCCGGAGCAAAAAAGACAAACGTCCAGGTTTTGCTGCCACAGCAAAGGTGCCAGCGGGGAAAAGTAATGCTGGTTCTCACTGCCTCCTGGAACCTCTTCAAATGCCCCAGACAATTTGGCCCTCTCTGCTTTCCTGCGGACTCTATCCTCAAAAGCGCCTTTTTTAACTTTCGGTACCCTCCCGTGGTAAAAAGACAAACGTCCAGCTTTTGCTGCCACAGCAAAGGTGCCAGCGGGGAAAAGTAATGCTGGTTCTCACTGCCTCCTGGAACCCTTTAATTGCCACAGACAATTTGGCCCTCTCTGCTTTCCTGCGGACTTCATCCTCAAAAGCACCTGTTTTTCGCTTTTGGCAGCCTCCGGAGCAAAAAAGACAAACGTCCAGCTTTTGCTGCCACAGCAAAGGTGCCAGCGGGGAAAAGTAATGCTGGTCCTCGCTGCCTCCTGGAACCCTTTCAAATGTACCACACAATTTGGCCCTCTCTGCTTTCCTGCGGTCTCTATCCTCAAATGCACCTGTTTTCGCTTTCGGCGGTGTTTGGAGAAAAAAGACAAACGTCCAGCTTTTGCTGCCACAGCAAAGGGGACAGCGGGGAAAAGTAATGCTGGTTCTCACTGCCTCCTGGAACTCTTTCAAATGCACCACACAATTTGGCCCTCTCTGCTTTCCTGCGGACTCCATCCTCAAAAGCACCTGTTTTCGCTTTCGGCAGCCTCCGGAGCAAAAAAGACAAACGTCCAGCTTTTGCTGCCACAGCAAAGGTGCCAGCGGAGAAAAGTAATGCTGGTTCTCACTGCCTCCTGGAACCTCTTCAAATGCCCCACACAATTTGGCCCTCTCTGCTTTCCTGCGGATTCCATCCTCAAAAGCGCCTTTTTTCTCTTTCGGCGCCCTCCATGGTAAAAAGACAAACGTCCAGCTTTTGCTGCCACAGCAAAGGTGCCAGCGGGGAAAAGGAATGCTGGTTCTCACTGCCTCCTGGAACCCTTTCAAATGCCACAGATAATTTGGCCCTCTCTGCTTTCCTGCGGACTCCATCCTCAAAAGCACCTGTTTTCGCTTTCGGCAGCCTCCGGAGCAAAAAAGACAAACGTCCAGCTTTTGCTGCCACAGCAAAGGTGCCAGCGGGGAAAAGGAATGTTGGTTCTCACTGCCTCCTGGAACCCTTTCAAATGCCACAGAGAATTTGGCCCTCTCTGTTTTCCTACGGACTCTATCCTCAAAAGCACCTTTTCTCGCTTTCGGCGGTGTTTGGAGCAAAAAAGACAAACGTCCAGCTTTTGCTGCCACAGCAAAGGTGCCAGCGGGGAAAAGTAATGCTGGTTCTCACTGCCTCCTGGAACCCTTTCAAATGCCACAGACAATTTGGCCCTCTCTGCTTTCCTGCGGACTCTATCCTCAAAAGCACCTTTTTTCGCTTTCGGTGGTGTTTGGAGCAAAAAAGACAAACGTCCAGCTTTTGCTGCCACAGCAAAGGTGCCAGCGGGGAAAAGTAATGCTGGTTCTCACTGCCTCCTGGAACCCTTTCAAATGCACCACACAATTTGGCCCTCTCTGCTTTCCTGCGGACTCCATCCTCAAAAGCACCTTTTTTCGCTTTCGGGGGTGTTTGGAGTAAAAAAGACAAACGTCCAGCTTTTGCTGCCACAGCAAAGGTGCCAGCGGGGAAAAGTAATGCTGGTTCTCACTGCCTCCTGGAACCCTTTCAAATGCAACACACAATTTGGCCCTCTCTGCTTTCCTGCGGACTCCATCCTCAAAAGCACCTGTTTTCGCTTTCGGGGGTGTTTGGAGCAAAAAAGACAAA
The DNA here is from genome assembly GCF_965231255.1 of Vanellus vanellus. Lineage (NCBI taxonomy): Eukaryota > Metazoa > Chordata > Aves > Charadriiformes > Charadriidae > Vanellus > Vanellus vanellus. The sequence goes on from NW_028127034.1 coordinate 144,860, forward strand.
CGTCCAGCTTTTGCTGCCACAGCAAAGGTGCCAGCGGGGAAAAGTAATGCTGGTTCTCACTGCCTCCTGGAACCCTTTCAAATGTACCACACAATTTGGCCCTCTCTGCTTTCCTGCGGTCTCTATCCTCAAATGCACCTGTTTTCGCTTTCGGCGGTGTTTGGAGAAAAAAGACAAACGTCCAGCTTTTGCTGCCACAGCAAAGGTGCCAGCGGGGAAAAGTAATGCTGGTTCTCACTGCCTCCTGGAACTCTTTCAAATGCACCACACAATTTGGCCCTCTCTGCTTTCCTGCGGACTCCATCCTCAAAAGCACCTGTTTTCGCTTTCGGCAGCCTCCGGAGCAAAAAAGACAAACGTCCAGCTTTTGCTGCCACAGCAAAGGTGCCAGCAGAGAAAAGTAATGCTGGTTCTCACTGCCTCCTGGAACCTCTTCAAATGCCCCACACAATTTGGCCCTCTCTGCTTTCCTGCGGATTCCATCCTCAAAAGCGCCTTTTTTCTCTTTCGGCGCCCTCCATGGTAAAAAGACAAACGTCCAGCTTTTGCTGCCACAGCAAAGGTGCCAGCGGGGAAAAGGAATGCTGGTTCTCACTGCCTCCTGGAACCCTTTCAAATGCCACAGACAATTTGGCCCTCTCTGCTTTCCTGCGGACTCTATCCTCAAAAGAACCTGTTTTCGCTTTCGGCAGCCTCCGGAGCAAAAAAGACAAACGTCCAGCTTTTGCTGCCACAGCAAAGGTGCCAGCGGGGAAAAGTAATGCTGGTTCTCACTGCCTCCTGGAACCCTTTCAAATGCCACAGATAATTTGGCCCTCTCTGCTTTCCTGCGGACTCCATCCTCAAAAGCACCTGTTTTCGCTTTCGGCAGCCTCCGGAGCAAAAAAGACAAACGTCCAGCTTTTGCTGCCACAGCAAAGGTGCCAGCGGGGAAAAGGAATGTTGGTTCTCACTCCCTCCTGGAACCCTTTCAAATGCCACAGAGAATTTGGCCCTCTCTGTTTTCCTACGGACTCTATCCTCAAAAGCACCTTTTCTCGCTTTCGGCGGTGTTTGGAGCAAAAAAGACAAACGTCCAGCTTTTGCTGCCACAGCAAAGGTGCCAGCGGGGAAAAGTAATGCTGGTTCTCACTGCCTCCTGGAACCCTTTCAAATGCCACAGACAATTTGGCCCTCTCTGCTTTCCTGCGGACTCCATCCTCAAAAGCACCTTTTTTCGCTTTCGGCAGCCTCCGGAGCAAAAAAGACAAACGTCCAGGTTTTGCTGCCACAGCAAAGGTGCCAGCGGGGAAAAGTAATGCTGGTTCTCACTGCCTCCTGGAACCCTTTCAAATGCACCACACAATTTGGCCCTCTCTGCTTTCCTGCGGACTCTATCCTCAAAAGCACCTTTTTTCGCTTTCGGCGGTGTTTGGAGCAAAAAAGACAAACGTCCAGCTTTTGATGCCACAGCAAATGTGCCAGCGGGGAAAAGTAATGCTGGTTCTCACTGCCTCCTGGAACCTCTTCAAATGCCCCAGACAATTTGGCACTCTCTGCTTTCCTGTGGACTCTATCCTCAAAAGCACCTTTTTTCGTTTCGTCAACCTCCGGAGCAAAAAAGACAAACGTCCAGCTTTTGCTGCCACAGCAAAGGGGCCAGCGGGGAAAAATAATGCTGCTTCTCACTGCCTCCTGGAACTCTTTCAAATGCCACAGACAATTTGGCCCTCTCTGCTTTCCTGCGGACTCTACCCTCAAAAGCACCTGTTTTCGCTTTCGGCATCCTCCGGAGCAAAAAAGACAAACGTCCAGCTTTTGCTGCCACAGCAAAGGTGCCAGCAGGGAAAAGTAATGCTGGTTCTCACTGCCTCCTGGAACCCTTTAATTGCCACAGACAATTTGGCCCTCTCTGCTTTCCTGCGGACTTCATCCTCAAAAGCACCTGTTTTTCGCTTTTGGCAGCCTCCGGAGCAAAAAAGACAAACGTCCAGCTTTTGCTGCCACAGCAAAGGTGCCAGCGGGGAAAAGTATTGCTGGTCCTCACTGCCTCCTGGAACCCTTTCAAATGTACCACACAATTTGGCCCTCTCTGCTTTCCTGCGGTCTCTATCCTCAAATGCACCTGTTTTCGCTTTCGGCGGTGTTTGGAGAAAAAAGACAAACGTCCAGCTTTTGCTGCCACAGCAAAGGGGACAGCGGGGAAAAGTAATGCTCGTTCTCACTGCCTCCTGGAACTCTTTCAAATGCACCACACAATTTGGCCCTCTCTGCTTTCCTGCGGACTCCATCCTCAAAAGCACCTGTTTTCGCTTTCGGCGCCCTCCATGGTAAAAAGACAAACGTCCAGCTTTTGCTGCCACAGCAAAGGTGCCAGCGGGGAAAAGGAATGCTGGTTCTCACTGCCTCCTGGAACCCTTTCAAATGCCACAGACAATTTGGCCCTCTCTGCTTTCCTGCGGACTCTATCCTCAAAAGAACCTGTTTTCGCTTTCGGCAGCCTCCGGAGCAAAAAAGACAAACGTCCAGCTTTTGCTGCCACAGCAAAGGTGCCAGCGGGGAAAAGTAATGCTGGTTCTCACTGCCTCCTGGAACCCTTTCAAATGCACCACACAATTTGGCCCTCTCTGCTTTCCTGCGGACTCCATCCTCAAAAGCACCTGTTTTCGCTTTCGGCAGCCTCCGGAGCAAAAAAGACAAACGTCCAGCTTTTGCTGCCACAGCAAAGGTGCCAGCGGGGAAAAGGAATGTTGGTTCTCACTGCCTCCTGGAACCCTTTCAAATGCCACAGAGAATTTGGCCCTCTCTGTTTTCCTACGGACTCTATCCTCAAAAGCACCTTTTCTCGCTTTCGGCGGTGTTTGGAGCAAAAAAGACAAACGTCCAGCTTTTGCTGCCACAGCAAAGGTGCCAGCGGGGAAAAGTAATGCTGGTTCTCACTGCCTCCTGGAACCCTTTCAAATGCCACAGACAATTTGGCCCTCTCTGCTTTCCTGCGGACTCTATCCTCAAAAGCACCTTTTTTCGCTTTCGGCGGTGTTTGGAGCAAAAAAGACAAACGTCCAGCTTTTGCTGCCACAGCAAAGGTGCCAGCGGGGAAAAGTAATGCTGGTTCTCACTGCCTCCTGGAACCCTTTCAAATGCCACAGACAATTTGGCCCTCTCTGCTTTCCTGCGGACTCCATCCTCAAAAGCACCTTTTTTCGTTTTCGGCAGCCTCCGGAGCAAAAAAGACAAACGTCCAGGTTTTGCTGCCACAGCAAAGGTGCCAGCGGGGAAAAGTAATGCTGGTCCTCATTGCCTCCTGGGACCTCTTCAAATGCCCCAGATAATTTGGCCCTCTCTGCTTTCCTGCGGACTCCATCCTCAAAAGCGCCTTTTTTCACTTTCGGCGCCATCCGGTGGTAAAAACACAAACGTCCAGCTTTTGCTGCCACAGCAAAGGTGCCAGCGGGGAAAAGTAATGCTGGTTCTCACTGCCTCCTGGAACCCTTTCAAATGCACCACACAATTTGGCCCTCTCTGCTTTCCTGCGGACTCTATCCTCAAAAGCACCTTTTTTCGCTTTCGGCGGTGTTTGGAGCAAAAAAGACAAACGTCCAGCTTTTGCTGCCACAGCAAAGGTGCCAGCGGGGAAAAGTAATGCTGGTTCTCACTGCCTCCTGGAACCCTTTAATTGCCCCAGACAATTTGGCCCTCTCTGCTTTCCTGCGGACTTCATCCTCAAAAGCACCTGTTTTTCGCTTTTGGCAGCCTCCGGAGCAAAAAAGACAAACGTCCAGCTTTTGCTGCCACAGCAAAGGTGCCAGCGGGGAAAAGTAATGCTGGTCCTCGCTGCCTCCTGGAACCCTTTCAAATGTACCACACAATTTGGCCCTCTCTGCTTTCCTGCGGTCTCTATCCTCAAATGCACCTGTTTTCGCTTTCGGCGGTGTTTGGAGAAAAAAGACAAACGTCCAGCTTTTGCTGCCACAGCAAAGGGGACAGCGGGGAAAAGTAATGCTGGTTCTCACTGCCTCCTGGAACTCTTTCAAATGCACCACACAATTTGGCCCTCTCTGCTTTCCTGCGGACTCCATCCTCAAAAGCACCTGTTTTCGCTTTCGGCAGCCTCCGGAGCAAAAAAGACAAACGTCCAGCTTTTGCTGCCACAGCAAAGGAGCCAGCGGAGAAAAGTAATGCTGGTTCTCACTGCCTCCTGGAACCTCTTCAAATGCCCCACACAATTTGGCCCTCTCTGCTTTCCTGCGGATTCCATCCTCAAAAGCGCCTTTTTTCTCTTTCGGCGCCCTCCATGGTAAAAAGACAAACGTCCAGCTTTTGCTGCCACAGCAAAGGTGCCAGCGGGGAAAAGGAATGCTGGTTCTCACTGCCTCCTGGAACCCTTTCAAATGCCACAGACAATTTGGCCCTCTCTGCTTTCCTGCGGACTCTATCCTCAAAAGAACCTGTTTTCGCTTTCGGCAGCCTCCGGAGCAAAAAAGACAAACGTACAGCTTTTGCTGCCACAGCAAAGGTGCCAGCGGGGAAAAGTAATGCTGGTTCTCACTGCCTCCTGGAACCCTTTCAAATGCCACAGATAATTTGGCCCTCTCTGCTTTCCTGCGGACTCCATCCTCAAAAGCACCTGTTTTCGCTTTCGGCAGCCTCCGGAGCAAAAAAGACAAACGTCCAGCTTTTGCTGCCACAGCAAAGGTGCCAGCGGGGAAAAGGAATGTTGGTTCTCACTGCCTCCTGGAGCCCTTTCAAATGCCACAGAGAATTTGGCCCTCTCTGTTTTCCTACGGACTCTATCCTCAAAAGCACCTTTTCTCGCTTTCGGCGGTGTTTGGAGCAAAAAAGACAAACGTCCAGCTTTTGCTGCCACAGCAAAGGGGCCAGCGGGGAAAAGTAATGCTGGTTCTCACTGCCTCCTGGAACCCTTTCAAATGCCACAGACAATTTGGCCCTCTCTGCTTTCCTGCGGACTCTATCCTCAAAAGCACCTTTTTTCGCTTTCGGCGGTGTTTGGAGCAAAAAAGACAAACGTCCAGCTTTTGCTGCCACAGCAAAGGTGCCAGCGGGGAAAAGTAATGCTGGTTCTCACTGCCTCCTGGAACCCTTTCAAATGCACCACACAATTTGGCCCTCTCTGCTTTCCTGCGGACTCCATCCTCAAAAGCACCTTTTTTCGCTTTCGGGGGTGTTTGGATTAAAAAAGACAAACGTCCAGCTTTTGCTGCCACAGCAAAGGTGCCAGCGGGGAAAAGTAATGCTGGTTCTCACTGCCTCCTGGAACCCTTTCAAATGCACCACACAATTTGGCCCTCTCTGCTTTCCTGCGGACTCCATCCTCAAAAGCACCTGTTTTCGCTTTCGGGGGTGTTTGGAGCAAAAAAGACAAACGTCCAGCTTTTGCTGCCACAGCAAAGGTGCCAGCGGGGAAAAGTAATGCTGGTTCTCACTGCCTCCTGGAACCCTTTCAAATGTACCACACAATTTGGCCCTCTCTGCTTTCCTGCGGTCTCTATCCTCAAATGCACCTGTTTTCGCTTTCGGCGGTGTTTGGAGAAAAAAGACAAACGTCCAGCTTTTGCTGCCACAGCAAAGGGGACAGCGGGGAAAAGTAATGCTGGTTCTCACTGCCTCCTGGAACTCTTTCAAATGCACCACACAATTTGGCCCTCTCTGCTTTCCTGCGGACTCCATCCTCAAAAGCACCTGTTTTCGCTTTCGGCAGCCTCCGGAGCAAAAAAGACAAACGTCCAGCTTTTGCTGCCACAGCAAAGGTGCCAGCAGAGAAAAGTAATGCTGGTTCTCACTGCCTCCTGGAACCTCTTCAAATGCCCCACACAATTTGGCCCTCTCTGCTTTCCTGCGGATTCCATCCTCAAAAGCGCCTTTTTTCTCTTTCGGCGCCCTCCATGGTAAAAAGACAAACGTCCAGCTTTTGCTGCCACAGCAAAGGGGCCAGCGGGGAAAAATAATGCTGCTTCTCACTGCCTCCTGGAACTCTTTCAAATGCCACAGACAATTTGGCCCTCTCTGCTTTCCTGCGGACTCTACCCTCAAAAGCACCTGTTTTCGCTTTCGGCATCCTCCGGAGCAAAAAAGACAAACGTCCAGCTTTTGCTGCCACAGCAAAGGTGCCAGCAGGGAAAAGTAATGCTGGTTCTCACTGCCTCCTGGAACCCTTTAATTGCCACAGACAATTTGGCCCTCTCTGCTTTCCTGCGGACTTCATCCTCAAAAGCACCTGTTTTTCGCTTTTGGCAGCCTCCGGAGCAAAAAAGACAAACGTCCAGCTTTTGCTGCCACAGCAAAGGTGCCAGCGGGGAAAAGTATTGCTGGTCCTCACTGCCTCCTGGAACCCTTTCAAATGTACCACACAATTTGGCCCTCTCTGCTTTCCTGCGGTCTCTATCCTCAAATGCACCTGTTTTCGCTTTCGGCGGTGTTTGGAGAAAAAAGACAAACGTCCAGCTTTTGCTGCCACAGCAAAGGGGACAGCGGGGAAAAGTAATGCTCGTTCTCACTGCCTCCTGGAACTCTTTCAAATGCACCACACAATTTGGCCCTCTCTGCTTTCCTGCGGACTCCATCCTCAAAAGCACCTGTTTTCGCTTTCGGCGCCCTCCATGGTAAAAAGACAAACGTCCAGCTTTTGCTGCCACAGCAAAGGTGCCAGCGGGGAAAAGGAATGCTGGTTCTCACTGCCTCCTGGAACCCTTTCAAATGCCACAGACAATTTGGCCCTCTCTGCTTTCCTGCGGACTCTATCCTCAAAAGAACCTGTTTTCGCTTTCGGCAGCCTCCGGAGCAAAAAAGACAAACGTCCAGCTTTTGCTGCCACAGCAAAGGTGCCAGCGGGGAAAAGTAATGCTGGTTCTCACTGCCTCCTGGAACCCTTTCAAATGCCACAGACAATTTGGCCCTCTCTGCTTTCCTGCGGACTCCATCCTCAAAAGCACCTGTTTTCGCTTTCGGCAGCCTCCGGAGCAAAAAAGACAAACGTCCAGCTTTTGCTGCCACAGCAAAGGTGCCAGCGGGGAAAAGGAATGTTGGTTCTCACTGCCTCCTGGAACCCTTTCAAATGCCACAGAGAATTTGGCCCTCTCTGTTTTCCTACGGACTCTATCCTCAAAAGCACCTTTTTTCGCTTTCGGCGGTGTTTGGAGCAAAAAAGACAAACGTCCAGCTTTTGCTGCCACAGCAAAGGTGCCAGCGGGGAAAAGTAATGCTGGTTCTCACTGCCTCCTGGAACCCTTTCAAATGCACCACACAATTTGGCCCTCTCTGCTTTCCTGCGGACTCTATCCTCAAAAGCACCTTTTTTCGCTTTCGGCGGTGTTTGGAGCAAAAAAGACAAACGTCCAGCTTTTGCTGCCACAGCAAAGGTGCCAGCGGGGAAAAGTAATGCTGGTTCTCACTGCCTCCTGGAACCCTTTCAAATGCCACAGACAATTTGGCCCTCTCTGCTTTCCTGCGGACTCCATCCTCAAAAGCACCTTTTTTCGTTTTCGGAAGCCTCCGGAGCAAAAAAGACAAACGTCCAGGTTTTGCTGCCACAGCAAAGGTGCCAGCGGGGAAAAGTAATGCTGGTCCTCATTGCCTCCTGGGACCTCTTCAAATGCCCCAGATAATTTGGCCCTCTCTGCTTTCCTGCGGACTCCATCCTCAAAAGCGCCTTTTTTCACTTTCGGCGCCATCCGGTGGTAAAAACACAAACGTCCAGCTTTTGCTGCCACAGCAAAGGTGCCAGCGGGGAAAAGTAATGCTGGTTCTCACTGCCTCCTGGAACCCTTTCAAATGCACCACACAATTTGGCCCTCTCTGTTTTCCTGCGGACTCTATCCTCAAAAGCACCTTTTTTCGCTTTCGGCGGTGTTTGGAGCAAAAAAGACAAACGTCCAGCTTTTGCTGCCACAGCAAAGGTGCCAGCGGGGAAAAGTAATGCTGGTTCTCACTGCCTCCTGGAACCTCTTCAAATGCCCCAGACAATTTGGCCCTCTCTGCTTTCCTGCGGACTCTATCCTCAAAAGCGCCTTTTTTAACTTTCGGTACCCTCCCGTGGTAAAAAGACAAACGTCCAGCTTTTGCTGCCACAGCAAAGGTGCCAGCGGGGAAAAGTAATGCTGGTTCTCACTGCCTCCTGGAACCCTTTAATTGCCACAGACAATTTGGCCCTCTCTGCTTTCCTGCGGACTTCATCCTCAAAAGCACCTGTTTTTCGCTTTTGGCAGCCTCCGGAGCAAAAAAGACAAACGTCCAGCTTTTGCTGCCACAGCAAAGGTGCCAGCGGGGAAAAGTAATGCTGGTCGTCGCTGCCTCCTGGAACCCTTTCAAATGTACCACACAATTTGGCCCTCTCTGCTTTCTTGCGGTCTCTATCCTCAAATGCACCTGTTTTCGCTTTCGGCGGTGTTTGGAGAAAAAAGACAAACGTCCAGCTTTTGCTGCCACAGCAAAGGGGACAGCGGGGAAAAGTAATGCTGGTTCTCACTGCCTCCTGGAACTCTTTCAAATGCACCACACAATTTGGCCCTCTCTGCTTTCCTGCGGACTCCATCCTCAAAAGCACCTGTTTTCGCTTTCGGCAGCCTCCGGAGCAAAAAAGACAAACGTCCAGCTTTTGCTGCCACAGCAAAGGTGCCAGCGGAGAAAAGTAATGCTGGTTCTCACTGCCTCCTGGAACCTCTTCAAATGCCCCACACAATTTGGCCCTCTCTGCTTTCCTGCGGATTCCATCCTCAAAAGCGCCTTTTTTCTCTTTCGGCGCCCTCCATGGTAAAAAGACAAACGTCCAGCTTTTGCTGCCACAGCAAAGGTGCCAGCGGGGAAAAGGAATGCTGGTTCTCACTGCCTCCTGGAACCCTTTCAAATGCCACAGACAATTTGGCCCTCTCTGCTTTCCTGCGGACTCTATCCTCAAAAGAACCTGTTTTCGCTTTCGGCAGCCTCCGGAGCAAAAAAGACAAACGTACAGCTTTTGCTGCCACAGCAAAGGTGCCAGCGGGGAAAAGTAATGCTGGTTCTCACTGCCTCCTGGAACCCTTTCAAATGCCACAGATAATTTGGCCCTCTCTGCTTTCCTGCGGACTCCATCCTCAAAAGCACCTGTTTTCGCTTTCGGCAGCCTCCGGAGCAAAAAAGACAAACGTGCAGGTTTTGCTGCCACAGCAAAGGTGCCAGCGGGGAAAAGGAATGTTGGTTCTCACTGCCTCCTGGAACCCTTTCAAATGCCACAGAGAATTTGGCCCTCTCTGTTTTCCTACGGACTCTATCCTCAAAAGCACCTTTTCTCGCTTTCGGCGGTGTTTGGAGCAAAAAAGACAAACGTCCAGCTTTTGCTGCCACAGCAAAGGTGCCAGCGGGGAAAAGTAATGCTGGTTCTCACTGCCTCCTGGAACCCTTTCAAATGCCACAGACAATTTGGCCCTCTCTGCTTTCCTGCGGACTCTATCCTCAAAAGCACCTTTTTTCGCTTTCGGCGGTGTTTGGAGCAAAAAAGACAAACGTCCAGCTTTTGCTGCCACAGCAAAGGTGCCAGCGGGGAAAAGTAATGCTGGTTCTCACTGCCTCCTGGAACCCTTTCAAATGCACCACACAATTTGGCCCTCTCTGCTTTCCTGCGGACTCCATCCTCAAAAGCACCTTTTTTCGCTTTCGGGGGTGTTTGGAGTAAAAAAGACAAACGTCCAGCTTTTGCTGCCACAGCAAAGGTGCCAGCGGGGAAAAGTAATGCTGGTTCTCACTGCCTCCTGGAACCCTTTCAAATGCACCACACAATTTGGCCCTCTCTGCTTTCCTGCGGACTCCATCCTCAAAAGCACCTGTTTTCGCTTTCGGGGGTGTTTGGAGCAAAAAAGACAAACGTCCAGCTTTTGCTGCCACAGCAAAGGTGCCAGCGGGGAAAAGTAATGCTGGTTCTCACTGCCTCCTGGAACCCTTTCAAATGTACCACACAATTTGGCCCTCTCTGCTTTCCTGCGGTCTCTATCCTCAAATGCACCTGTTTTCGCTTTCGGCGGTGTTTGGAGAAAAAAGACAAACGTCCAGCTTTTGCTGCCACAGCAAAGGGGACAGCGGGGAAAAGTAATGCTGGTTCTCACTGCCTCCTGGAACTCTTTCAAATGCACCACACAATTTGGCCCTCTCTGCTTTCCTGCGGACTCCATCCTCAAAAGCACCTGTTTTCGCTTTCGGCAGCCTCCGGAGCAAAAAAGACAAACGTCCAGCTTTTGCTGCCACAGCAAAGGTGCCAGCAGAGAAAAGTAATGCTGGTTCTCACTGCCTCCTGGAACCTCTTCAAATGCCCCACACAATTTGGCCCTCTCTGCTTTCCTGCGGATTCCATCCTCAAAAGCGCCTTTTTTCTCTTTCGGCGCCCTCCATGGTAAAAAGACAAACGTCCAGCTTTTGCTGCCACAGCAAAGGTGCCAGCGGGGAAAAGGAATGCTGGTTCTCACTGCCTCCTGGAACCCTTTCAAATGCCACAGACAATTTGGCCCTCTCTGCTTTCCTGCGGACTCTATCCTCAAAAGAACCTGTTTTCGCTTTCGGCAGCCTCCAGAGCAAAAAAGACAAACGTACAGCTTTTGCTGCCACAGCAAAGGTGCCAGCGGGGAAAAGTAATGCTGGTTCTCACTGCCTCCTGGAACCCTTTCAAATGCCACAGACAATTTGGCCTTCTCTGCTTTCCTGCGGACTCCATCCTCAAAAGCACCTGTTTTCGCTTTCGGCAGCCTCCGGAGCAAAAAAGACAAACGTCCAGCTTTTGCTGCCACAGCAAAGGTGCCAGCGGGGAAAAGTAATGCTGGTTCTCACTGCCTCCTGGAACCCTTTCAAATGCCACAGAGAATTTGGCCCTCTCTGTTTTCCTACGGACTCTATCCTCAAAAGCACCTTTTCTCGCTTTCGGCGGTGTTTGGAGCAAAAAAGACAAACGTCCAGCTTTTGCTGCCACAGCAAAGGTGCCAGCGGGGAAAAGTAATGCTGGTTCTCACTGCCTCCTGGAACCCTTTCAAATGCCACAGACAATTTGGCCCTCTCTGCTTTCCTGCGGACTCCATCCTCAAAAGCACCTTTTTTCGCTTTCGGCAGCCTCCGGAGCAAAAAAGACAAACGTCCAGGTTTTGCTGCCACAGCAAAGGTGCCAGCGGGGAAAAGTAATGCTGGTTCTCACTGCCTCCTGGAACCCTTTCAAATGCACCACACAATTTGGCCCTCTCTGCTTTCCTGCGGACTCTATCCTCAAAAGCACCTTTTTTCGCTTTCGGCGGTGTTTGGAGCAAAAAAGACAAACGTCCAGGTTTTGCTGCCACAGCAAAGGTGCCAGCGGGGAAAAGTAATGCTGGTTCTCACTGCCTCCTGGAACCTCTTCAAATGCCCCAGACAATTTGGCACTCTCTGCTTTCCTGCGGACTCTATCCTCAAAAGCACCTTTTTTCGTTTCGTCAACCTCCGGAGCAAAAAAGACAAACGTCCAGCTTTTGCTGCCACAGCAAAGGGGCCAGCGGGGAAAAATAATGCTGCTTCTCACTGCCTCCTGGAACTCTTTCAAATGCCACAGACAATTTGGCCCTCTCTGCTTTCCTGCGGACTCTACCCTCAAAAGCACCTGTTTTCGCTTTCGGCATCCTCCGGAGCAAAAAAGACAAACGTCCAGGTTTTGCTGCCACAGCAAAGGTGCCAGCGGGGAAAAGTAATGCTGGTCCTCATTGCCTCCTGGAACCTCTTCAAATGCCCCAGACAATTTGGCCCTCTCTGCTTTCCTGCGGACTCTATCCTCAAAAGCGCCTTTTTTCACTTTCGGCTCCCTCCGGTGGTAAAAAGACAAACGTCCAGCTTTTGCTGCCACAGCAAAGGTGCCAGCGGGGAAAAGTAATGCTGGTTCTCACTGCCTCCTGGAACCCTTTCAAATGCCCCAGACAATTTCGCCCTCTCTGCTTTCCTGCGGACTCTATCCTCAAAAGCACCTTTTCTCGCTTTCGGCGGTGTTTGGAGCAAAAAAGACAAACGTCCAGCTTTTGCTGCCACAGCAAAGGTGCCAGCGGGGAAAAGTAATGCTGGTTCTCACTGCCTCCTGGAACCCTTTCAAATGCCACAGACAATTTGGCCCTCTCTGCTTTCCTGCAGACTCTATCCTCAAAAGCACCTTTTTTCGCTTTCGGCGGTGTTTGGAGCAAAAAAGACAAACGTCCAGCTTTTGCTGCCACAGCAAAGGTGCCAGCGGGGAAAAGTAATGCTGGTTCTCACTGCCTCCTGGAACCCTTTCAAATGCACCACACAATTTGGCCCTCTCTGCTTTCCTGCGGACTCCATCCTCAAAAGCACCTGTTTTCGCTTTCGGGGGTGTTTGGAGCAAAAAAGACAAACGTCCAGCTTTTGCTGCCACAGCAAAGGTGCCAGCGGGGAAAAGTAATGCTGGTTCTCACTGCCTCCTGGAACCCTTTCAAATGCACCACACAATTTGGCCCTCTCTGCTTTCCTGCGGACTCTATCCTCAAAAGCACCTTTTTTTGCTTTCGGCGGTGTTTGGAGCAAAAAAGACAAACGTCCAGGTTTTGCTGCCACAGCAAAGGTGCCAGCGGGGAAAAGTAATGCTGGTTCTCACTCCCTCCTGGAACCCTTTCAAATGCCCCAGACAATTTGGCCCTCTCTGCTTTCTTGCCTACTCCATCCTCAAAAGCACCTTTTTTCGCTTTCGGGGGTGTTTGGAGCAAAAAAGACAAACGTCCAGCTTTTGCTGCCACAGCAAAGGTGCCAGCGGGGAAAAGTAATGCTGGTTCTCACTGCCTCCTGGAACCCTTTCAAATGCCACAGACAATTTGGCCCTCTCTGCTTTCCTGCGGACTCCATCCTCAAAAGCACCTTTTTTCGCTTTCGGCAGCCTCCGGAGCAAAAAAGACAAACGTCCAGGTTTTGCTGCCACAGCAAAGGTGCCAGCGGGGAAAAGTAATGCTGGTTCTCACTGCCTCCTGGAACCCTTTCAAATGCACCACACAATTTGGCCCTCTCTGCTTTCCTGCGGACTCTATCCTCAAAAGCACCTTTTTTCGCTTTCGGCGGTGTTTGGAGCAAAAAAGACAAACGTCCAGGTTTTGCTGCCACAGCAAAGGTGCCAGCGGGGAAAAGTAATGCTGGTTCTCACTGCCTCCTGGAACCTCTTCAAATGCCCCAGACAATTTGGCACTCTCTGCTTTCCTGCGGACTCTATCCTCAAAAGCACCTTTTTTCGTTTCGTCAACCTCCGGAGCAAAAAAGACAAACGTCCAGCTTTTGCTGCCACAGCAAAGGGGCCAGCGGGGAAAAATAATGCTGCTTCTCACTGCCTCCTGGAACTCTTTCAAATGCCACAGACAATTTGGCCCTCTCTGCTTTCCTGCGGACTCTACCCTCAAAAGCACCTGTTTTCGCTTTCGGCATCCTCCGGAGCAAAAAAGACAAACGTCCAGGTTTTGCTGCCACAGCAAAGGTGCCAGCGGGGAAAAGTAATGCTGGTTCTCACTGCCTCCTGGAACCCTTTCAAATGCCCCAGACAATTTGGCCCTCTCTGCTTTCCTGCGGACTCCATCCTCAAAAGAACCTGTTTTCGCTTTCGGCAGCCTCCGGAGCAAAAAAGACAAACGTCCAGGTTTTGCTGCCACAGCAAAGGTGCCAGCGGGGAAAAGTAATGCTGGTCCTCATTGCCTCCTGGAACCTCTTCAAATGCCCCAGGCAATTTGGCCCTCTCTGCTTTCCTGCGGACTCTATCCTCAAAAGCGCCTTTTTTAACTTTCGGTACCCTCCCGTGGTAAAAAGACAAACGTCCAGCTTTTGCTGCCACAGCAAAGGTGCCAGCAGGGAAAAGTAATGCTGGTTCTCACTGCCTCCTGGAACCCTTTAATTGCCACAGACAATTTGGCCCTCTCTGCTTTCCTGCGGACTTCATCCTCAAAAGCACCTGTTTTTCGCTTTTGGCAGCCTCCGGAGCAAAAAAGACAAACGTCCAGCTTTTGCTGCCACAGCAAAGGTGCCAGCGGGGAAAAGTATTGCTGGTCCTCACTGCCTCCTGGAACCCTTTCAAATGTACCACACAATTTGGCCCTCTCTGCTTTCCTGCGGTCTCTATCCTCAAATGCACCTGTTTTCGCTTTCGGCGGTGTTTGGAGAAAAAAGACAAACGTCCAGCTTTTGCTGCCACAGCAAAGGGGACAGCGGGGAAAAGTAATGCTGGTTCTCACTGCCTCCTGGAACTCTTTCAAATGCACCACACAATTTGGCCCTCTCTGCTTTCCTGCGGACTCCATCCTCAAAAGCACCTGTTTTCGCTTTCGGCAGCCTCCGGAGCAAAAAAGACAAACGTCCAGCTTTTGCTGCCACAGCAAAGGTGCCAGCGGAGAAAAGTAATGCTGGTTCTCACTGCCTCCTGGAACCTCTTCAAATGCACCACACAATTTGGCCCTCTCTGCTTTCCTGCGGATTCCATCCTCAAAAGCGCCTTTTTTCTCTTTCGGCGCCCTCCATGGTAAAAAGACAAACGTCCAGCTTTTGCTGCCACAGCAAAGGTGCCAGCGGGGAAAAGGAATGCTGGTTCTCACTGCCTCCTGGAACCCTTTCAAATGCCACAGACAATTTGGCCCTCTCTGCTTTCCTGCGGACTCTATCCTCAAAAGAACCTGTTTTCGCTTTCGGCAGCCTCCGGAGCAAAAAAGACAAACGTACAGCTTTTGCTGCCACAGCAAAGGTGCCAGCGGGGAAAAGTAATGCTGGTTCTCACTGCCTCCTGGAACCCTTTCAAATGCCACAGATAATTTGGCCCTCTCTGCTTTCCTGCGGACTCCATCCTCAAAAGCACCTGTTTTCGCTTTCGGCAGCCTCCGGAGCAAAAAAGACAAACGTCCAGCTTTTGCTGCCACAGCAAAGGTGCCAGCGGGGAAAAGGAATGTTGGTTCTCACTGCCTCCTGGAACCCTTTCAAATGCCACAGAGAATTTGGCCCTCTCTGTTTTCCTACGGACTCTTTCCTCAAAAGCACCTTTTCTCGCTTTCGGCGGTGTTTAGAGCAAAAAAGACAAACGTCCAGCTTTTGCTGCCACAGCAAAGGTGCCAGCGGGGAAAAGTAATGCTGGTTCTCACTGCCTCCTGGAACCCTTTCAAATGCCACAGACAATTTGGCCCTCTCTGCTTTCCTGCGGACTCTATCCTCAAAAGCACCTTTTTTCGCTTTCGGCGGTGTTTGGAGCAAAAAAGACAAACGTCCAGCTTTTGCTGCCACAGCAAAGGTGCCAGCGGGGAAAAGTAATGCTGGTTCTCACTGCCTCCTGGAACCCTTTCAAATGCACCACACAATTTGGCCCTCTCTGCTTTCCTGCGGACTCCATCCTCAAAAGGACCTTTTTTCGCTTTCGGCAGCCTCCGGAGCAAAAAAGACAAACGTCCAGCTTTTGCTGCCACAGCAAAGGTGCCAGCGGGGAAAAGTAATGCTGGTTCTCACTGCCTCCTGGAACCCTTTCAAATGCACCACACAATTTGGCCCTCTCTGCTTTCCTGCGGACTCCATCCTCAAAAGCACCTGTTTTCGCTTTCGGGGGTGTTTGGAGCAAAAAAGACAAACGTCCAGGTTTTGCTGCCACAGCAAAGGTGCCAGCGGGGAAAAGTAATGCTGGTTCTCACTGCCTCCTGGAACCTCTTCAAATGCCCCAGACAATTTGGCACTCTCTGCTTTCCTGCGGACTCTATCCTCAAAAGCACCTTTTTTCGTTTCGTCAACCTCCGGAGCAAAAAAGACAAACGTCCAGGTTTTGCTGCCACAGCAAAGGTGCCAGCGGGGAAAAATAATGCTGCTTCTCACTGCCTCCTGGAACTCTTTCAAATGCCACAGACAATTTGGCCCTCTCTGCTTTCCTGCGGACTCTACCCTCAAAAGCACCTGTTTTCGCTTTCGGCATCCTCCGGAGCAAAAAAGACAAACGTCCAGGTTTTGCTGCCACAGCAAAGGTGCCAGCGGGGAAAAGTAATGCTGGTCCTCATTGCCTCCTGGAACCTCTTCAAATGCCCCAGACAATTTGGCCCTCTCTGCTTTCCTGCGGACTCTATCCTCAAAAGCGCCTTTTTTCACTTTCGGCTCCCTCCGGTGGTAAAAAGACAAACGTCCAGCTTTTGCTGCCACAGCAAAGGTGCCAGCGGGGAAAAGTAATGCTGGTTCTCACTGCCTCCTGGAACCCTTTCAAATGCCCCAGACAATTTGGCCCTCTCTGCTTTCCTGCGGACTCTATCCTCAAAAGCACCTTTTTTCGCTTTCGGCGGTGTTTGGAGCAAAAAAGACAAACGTCCAGTTTCGCTGCCACAGCAAAGGTGCCAGCGGGGAAAAGTAATGCTGGTTCTCACTGCCTCCTGGAACCCTTTCAAATGCCCCAGACAATTTGGCCCTCTCTGCTTTCCTGCGGACTCTATCCTCAAAAGCACCTGTTTTCGCTTTCGGCAGCCTCCGGAGCAAAAAAGACAAACGTCCAGCTTTTGCTGCCACAGCAAAGGTGCCAGCGGGGAAAAGTAATGCTGGTTCTCACTGCCTCCTGGAACCCTTTCAAATGCCACAGACAATTTGGCCCTCTTTGCTTTCCTGCGGACTCTATCCTCAAAAGCACCGTTTTTCGCTTTCGGGGGTGTTTGGAGCAAAAAAGACAAACGTCCAGGTTTTGCTGCCACAGCAAAGGTGCCAGCGGGGAAAAGTAATGCTGGTTCTCACTGCCTCCTGGAACCCTTTCAAATGCACCACACAATTTGGCCCTCTCTGCTTTCCTGCGGACTCCATCCTCAAAAGCACCTTTTTTCGCTTTCGGGGGTGTTTGGAGCAAAAAAGACAAACGTCCAGCTTTTGCTGCCACAGCAAAGGTGCCAGCGGGGAAAAGGAATGCTGGTTCTCACTGCCTCCTGGAACCCTTTCAAATGCCACAGACAATTTGGCCCTCTCTGCTTTCCTGCGGACTCTATCCTCAAAAGAACCTGTTTTCGCTTTCGGCAGCCTCCGGAGCAAAAAAGACAAACGTACAGCTTTTGCTGCCACAGCAAAGGTGCCAGCGGGGAAAAGTAATGCTGGTTCTCACTGCCTCCTGGAACCCTTTCAAATGCCACAGATAATTTGGCCCTCTCTGCTTTCCTGCGGACTCCATCCTCAAAAGCACCTGTTTTCGCTTTCGGCAGCCTCCGGAGCAAAAAAGACAAACGTCCAGCTTTTGCTGCCACAGCAAAGGTGCCAGCGGGGAAAAGGAATGTTGGTTCTCACTGCCTCCTGGAACCCTTTCAAATGCCACAGAGAATTTGGCCCTCTCTGTTTTCCTACGGACTCTATCCTCAAAAGCACCTTTTCTCGCTTTCGGCGGTGTTTGGAGCAAAAAAGACAAACGTCCAGCTTTTGCTGCCACAGCAAAAGTGCCAGCGGGGAAAAGTAATGCTGGTTCTCACTGCCTCCTGGAACCCTTTCAAATGCCACAGACAATTTGGCCCTCTCTGCTTTCCTGCGGACTCTATCCTCAAATGCACCTGTTTTCGCTTTCGGCGGTGTTTGGAGAAAAAAGACAAACGTCCAGCTTTTGCTGCCACAGCAAAGGGGACAGCGGGGAAAAGTAATGCTGGTTCTCACTGCCTCCTGGAACTCTTTCAAATGCACCACACAATTTGGCCCTCTCTGCTTTCCTGCGGACTCCATCCTCAAAAGCACCTGTTTTCGCTTTCGGCAGCCTCCGGAGCAAAAAAGACAAACGTCCAGCTTTTGCTGCCACAGCAAAGGTGCCAGCAGAGAAAAGTAATGCTGGTTCTCACTGCCTCCTGGAACCTCTTCAAATGCCCCACACAATTTGGCCCTCTCTGCTTTCCTGCGGATTCCATCCTCAAAAGCGCCTTTTTTCTCTTTCGGCGCCCTCCATGGTAAAAAGACAAACGTCCAGCTTTTGCTGCCACAGCAAAGGTGCCAGCGGGGAAAAGGAATGCTGGTTCTCACTGCCTCCTGGAACCCTTTCAAATGCCACAGACAATTTGGCCCTCTCTGCTTTCCTGCGGACTCTATCCTCAAAAGAACCTGTTTTCGCTTTCGGCAGCCTCCGGAGCAAAAAAGACAAACGTACAGCTTTTGCTGCCACAGCAAAGGTGCCAGCGGGGAAAAGTAATGCTGGTTCTCACTGCCTCCTGGAACCCTTTCAAATGCCACAGATAATGTGGCCCTCTCTGCTTTCCTGCGGACTCCATCCTCAAAAGCACCTGTTTTCGCTTTCGGCAGCCTCCGGAGCAAAAAAGACAAACGTCCAGCTTTTGCTGCCACAGCAAAGGTGCCAGCGGGGAAAAGGAATGTTGGTTCTCACTGCCTCCTGGAACCCTTTCAAATGCCACAGAGAATTTGGCCCTCTCTGTTTTCCTACGGACTCTATCCTCAAAAGCACCTGTTTTCGCTTTCGGCGGTGTTTGGAGCAAAAAAGACAAACGTCCAGCTTTTGCTGCCACAGCAAAGGTGCCAGCGGGGAAAAGTAATGCTGGTTCTCACTGCCTCCTGGAACCCTTTCAAATGCACCACACAATTTGGCCCTCTCTGCTTTCCTGCGGACTCTATCCTCAAAAGCACCTTTTTTCGCTTTCGGCGGTGTTTGGAGCAAAAAAGACAAACGTCCAGGTTTTGCTGCCACAGCAAAGGTGCCAGCGGGGAAAAGTAATGCTGGTTCTCACTGCCTCCTGGAACCCTTTCAAATGCCACAGACAATTTGGCCCTCTCTGCTTTCCTGCGGACTCCATCCTCAAAAGCACCTTTTTTCGTTTTCGGCAGCCTCCGGAGCAAAAAAGACAAACGTCCAGGTTTTGCTGCCACAGCAAAGGTGCCAGCGGGGAAAAGTAATGCTGGTCCTCATTGCCTCCTGGGACCTCTTCAAATGCCCCAGACAATTTGGCCCTCTCTGCTTTCCTGCGGACTCCATCCTCAAAAGCGCCTTTTTTCACTTTCGGCGCCATCCGGTGGTAAAAACACAAACGTCCAGCTTTTGCTGCCACAGCAAAGGTGCCAGCGGGGAAAAGTAATGCTGGTTCTCACTGCCTCCTGGAACCCTTTCAAATGCACCACACAATTTGGCCCTCTCTGCTTTCCTGCGGACTCTATCCTCAAAAGCACCTTTTTTCGCTTTCGGCGGTGTTTGGAGCAAAAAAGACAAACGTCCAGCTTTTGCTGCCACAGCAAAGGTGCCAGCGGGGAAAAGTAATGCTGGTTCTCACTGCCTCCTGGAACCTCTTCAAATGCCCCAGACAATTTGGCCCTCTCTGCTTTCCTGCGGACTCTATCCTCAAAAGCGCCTTTTTTAACTTTCGGTACCCTCCCGTGGTAAAAAGACAAACGTCCAGCTTTTGCTGCCACAGCAAAGGTGCCAGCGGGGAAAAGTAATGCTGGTTCTCACTGCCTCCTGGAACCCTTTAATTGCCACAGACAATTTGGCCCTCTCTGCTTTCCTGCGGACTTCATCCTCAAAAGCACCTGTTTTTCGCTTTTGGCAGCCTCCGGAGCAAAAAAGACAAACGTCCAGCTTTTGCTGCCACAGCAAAGGTGCCAGCGGGGGAAAGTAATGCTGGTTCTCACTGCCTCCTGGAACTCTTTCAAATGCCCCAGACAATTTGGCCCTCTCTGCTTTCCTGCGGACTCCATCCTCAAAAGCACCTGTTTTCGCTTTCGGCAGCCTCCGGAGCAAAAAAGACAAACGTGCAGGTTTTGCTGCCACAGCAAAGGTGCCAGCGGGGAAAAGTAATGCTGGTTCTCACTGCCTCCTGGAACCCTTTCAAATGCACCACACAATTTGGCCCTCTCTGCTTTCCTGCGGACTCTATCCTCAAAAGAACCTGTTTTCGCTTTCGGCAGCCTCCGGAGCAAAAAAGACAAACGTCCAGGTTTTGCTGCCACAGCAAAGGTGCCAGCGGGGAAAAGTAATGCTGGTTCTCACTGCCTCCTGGAACCCTTTCAAATGCCCCAGACAATTTGGCCCTCTCTGCTTTCCTGCGGACTCCATCCTCAAAAGCACCTGTTTTCGCTTTCGGCAGCTTCCGGAGCAAAAAAGACAAACGTCCAGCTTTTGCTGCCACAGCAAAGGTGCCAGCGGGGAAAAGGAATGTTGGTTCTCACTGCCTTCTGGAACCCTTTCAAATGCACCACACAATTTGGCCCTCTCTGCTTTCCTGCGGACTACATCCTCAAAAGCACCTTTTTTCGCTTTCGGCAGCCTCCGGAGCAAAAAAGACAAACGTCCAGCTTTTGCTGCCACAGCAAAGGTGCCAGCGGGGAAAAGTAATGCTGGTTCTAACTGCCTCCTGGAACCCTTTCAAATGCACCACACAATTTGGCCCTCTCTGCTTTCCTGCGGACTCTATCCTCAAAAGAACCTGTTTTCGCTTTCGGCAGCCTCCGGAGCAAAAAAGACAAACGTCCAGGTTTTGCTGCCACAGCAAAGGTGCCAGCGGGGAAAAGTAATGCTGGTTCTAACTGCCTCCTGGAACCCTTTCAAATGCACCACACAATTTGGCCCTCTCTGCTTTCCTGCGGACTACATCCTCAAAAGCACCTTTTTTCGCTTTCGGCATCCTCCGGAGCAAAAAAGACAAACGTCCAGCTTTTGCTGCCACAGCAAAGGTGCCAGCGGGGAAAAGTAATGCTGGTTCTCACTGCCTCCTGGAACCCTTTCAAATGCACCACACAATTTGGCCCTCTCTGCTTTCCTGCGGACTCTATCCTCAAAAGCACCTTTTTTCGCTTTCAGCGGTGTTTGGAGCAAAAAAGACAAACGTCCAGCTTTTGCTGCCACAGCAAAGGGGACAGCGGGGAAAAGTAATGCTGCTTCTCACTGCCTCCTGGAACCCTTTCAAATGCCACAGACAATTTGGCCCTCTCTGCTTTCTTGCGAACTCCATCCTCAAAAGCACCTGTTTTTCGCTTTCGGCAGCCTCCGGAGCAAAAAAGACAAACGTCCAGGTTTTGCTGCCACAGCAAAGGTGCCAGCGGGGAAAAGTAATGCTGGTTCTCACTGCCTCCTGGAACCCTTTCAAATGCCACAGACAATTTGGCCCTCTCTGTTTTCCTGCGGACTCTATCCTCAAAAGCACCTTTTTTCGCTTTCGGGGGTGTTTGGAGCAAAAAAGACAAACGTCCAGCTTTTGCTGCCACAGCAAAGGTGCCAGCGGGGAAAAGTAATGCTGGTTCTCACTGCCTCCTGGAACCCTTTCAAATGCCACAGACAATTTGGCCCTCTCTGCTTTCCTGCGGACTCTATCCTCAAAAGCACCTGTTTTCGCTTTCGGCGGTGTTTGGAGCAAAAAAGACAAACGTCCAGCTTTTGCTGCCACAGCAAAGGTGCCAGCGTGGAAAAGGAATGCTGGTTCTCACTGCCTCCTGGAACCCTTTCAAATGCCACAGACAATTTGGCCCTCTCTGCTTTCCTGCGGACTCCATCCTCAAAAGCACCTTTTTTCGCTTTCGGCAGCCTCCGGAGCAAAAAAGACAAACGTCCAGGTTTTGCTGCCACAGCAAAGGTGCCAGCGGGGAAAAGTAATGCTGGTTCTCACTGCCTCCTGGAACCCTTTCAAATGCCACAGACAATTTGGCCCTCTTTGCTTTCCTGCGGACTCTATCCTCAAAAGCACCGTTTTTCGCTTTCGGGGGTGTTTGGAGCAAAAAAGACAAACGTCCAGGTTTTGCTGCCACAGCAAAGGTGCCAGCGGGGAAAAGTAATGCTGGTTCTCACTGCCTCCTGGAACCCTTTCAAATGCACCACACAATTTGGCCCTCTCTGCTTTCCTGCGGACTCCATCCTCAAAAGCACCTTTTTTCGCTTTCGGGGGTGTTTGGAGCAAAAAAGACAAACGTCCAGCTTTTTCTGCCACAGCAAAGGTGCCAGCGGGAAAAGTAATGCTGGTTCTCACTGCCTCCTGGAACCCTTTCAAATGCCCCAGACAATTTGGCCCTCTCTGCTTTCCTGCGGACTCCATCCTCAAAAGAACCTGTTTTCGCTTTCGGCAGCCTCCGGAGCAAAAAAGACAAACGTCCAGGTTTTGCTGCCACAGCAAAGGTGCCAGCGGGGAAAAGTAATGCTGGTCCTCATTGCCTCCTGGAACCTCTTCAAATGCCCCAGGCAATTTGGCCCTCTCTGCTTTCCTGCGGACTCTATCCTCAAAAGCGCCTTTTTTAACTTTCGGTACCCTCCCGTGGTAAAAAGAATAACGTCCAGCTTTTGCTGCCACAGCAAAGGTGCCAGCAGGGAAAAGTAATGCTGGTCCTCACTGCCTCCTGGAACCCTTTCAAATGTACCACACAATTTGGCCCTCTCTGCTTTCCTGCGGTCTGTATCCTCAAATGCACCTGTTTTCGCTTTCGGCGGTGTTTGGAGAAAAAAGACAAACGTCCAGCTTTTGCTGCCACAGCAAAGGGGACAGCGGGGAAAAGTAATGCTCGTTCTCACTGCCTCCTGGAACTCTTTCAAATGCCACAGACAATTTGGCCCTCTCTGCTTTCCTGCGGACTCCATCCTCAAAAGCACCTGTTTTCGCTTTCGGCGCCCTCCATGGTAAAAAGACAAACGTCCAGCTTTTGCTGCCACAGCAAAGGTGCCAGCGGGGAAAAGGAATGCTGGTTCTCACTGCCTCCTGGAACCCTTTCAAATGCCACAGACAATTTGGCCCTCTCTGCTTTCCTGCGGACTCTATCCTCAAAAGAACCTGTTTTCGCTTTCGGCAGCCTCCGGAGCAAAAAAGACAAACGTCCAGCTTTTGCTGCCACAGCAAAGGTGCCAGCGGGGAAAAGTAATGCTGGTTCTCACTGCCTCCTGGAACCCTTTCAAATGCCACAGACAATTTGGCCCTCTCTGCTTTCCTGCGGACTCCATCCTCAAAAGCACCTGTTTTCGCTTTCGGCAGCCTCCGGAGCAAAAAAGACAAACGTCCAGCTTTTGCTGCCACAGCAAAGGTGCCAGCGGGGAAAAGGAATGTTGGTTCTCACTGCCTCCTGGAACCCTTTCAAATGCCACAGAGAATTTGGCCCTCTCTGTTTTCCTACGGACTCTATCCTCAAAAGCACCTTTTCTCGCTTTCGGCGGTGTTTGGAGCAAAAAAGACAAACGTCCAGCTTTTGCTGCCACAGCAAAGGTGCCAGCGGGGAAAAGTAATGCTGGTTCTCACTGCCTCCTGGAACCCTTTCAAATGCCACAGACAATTTGGCCCTCTCTGCTTTCCTGCGGACTCTATCCTCAAAAGCACCTTTTTTCGCTTTCGGCGGTGTTTGGAGCAAAAAAGACAAACGTCCAGCTTTTGCTGCCACAGCAAAGGTGCCAGCGGGGAAAAGTAATGCTGGTTCTCACTGCCTCCTGGAACCCTTTCAAATGCCACAGACAATTTGGCCCTCTCTGCTTTCCTGCGGACTCCATCCTCAAAAGCACCTTTTTTCGTTTTCGGCAGCCTCCGGAGCAAAAAAGACAAACGTCCAGGTTTTGCTGCCACAGCAAAGGTGCCAGCGGGGAAAAGTAATGCTGGTCCTCATTGCCTCCTGGGACCTCTTCAAATGCCCCAGATAATTTGGCCCTCTCTGCTTTCCTGCGGACTCCATCCTCAAAAGCGCCTTTTTTCACTTTCGGCGCCATCCGGTGGTAAAAACACAAACGTCCAGCTTTTGCTGCCACAGCAAAGGTGCCAGCGGGGAAAAGTAATGCTGGTTCTCACTGCCTCCTGGAACCCTTTCAAATGCACCACACAATTTGGCCCTCTCTGCTTTCCTGCGGACTCTATCCTCAAAAGCACCTTTTTTCGCTTTCGGCGGTGTTTGGAGCAAAAAAGACAAACGTCCAGCTTTTGCTGCCACAGCAAAGGTGCCAGCGGGGAAAAGTAATGCTGGTTCTCACTGCCTCCTGGAACCTCTTCAAATGCCCCAGACAATTTGGCCCTCTCTGCTTTCCTGCGGACTCTATCCTCAAAAGCGCCTTTTTTAACTTTCGGTACCCTCCCGTGGTAAAAAGACAAACGTCCAGCTTTTGCTGCCACAGCAAAGGTGCCAGCGGGGAAAAGTAATGCTGGTTCTCACTGCCTCCTGGAACCCTTTAATTGCCACAGACAATTTGGCCCTCTCTGCTTTCCTGCGGACTTCATCCTCAAAAGCACCTGTTTTTCGCTTTTGGCAGCCTCCGGAGCAAAAAAGACAAACGTCCAGCTTTTGCTGCCACAGCAAAGGTGCCAGCGGGGAAAAGTAATGCTGGTCCTCGCTGCCTCCTGGAACCCTTTCAAATGTACCACACAATTTGGCCCTCTCTGCTTTCCTGCGGTCTCTATCCTCAAATGCACCTGTTTTCGCTTTCGGCGGTGTTTGGAGAAAAAAGACAAACGTCCAGGTTTTGCTGCCACAGCAAAGGTGCCAGCGGGGGAAAGTAATGCTGGTTCTCACTGCCTCCTGGAACTCTTTCAAATGCCCCAGACAATTTGGCCCTCTCTGCTTTCCTGCGGACTCCATCCTCAAAAGCACCTGTTTTCGCTTTCGGCAGCCTCCGGAGCAAAAAAGACAAACGTCCAGCTTTTGCTGCCACAGCAAAGGTGCCAGCGGGGAAAAGTAATGCTGGTTCTCACTGCCTCCTGGAACCCTTTCAAATGCACCACACAATTTGGCCCTCTCTGCTTTCCTGCGGACTCTATCCTCAAAAGAACCTGTTTTCGCTTTCGGCAGCCTCCGGAGCAAAAAAGACAAACGTCCAGGTTTTGCTGCCACAGCAAAGGTGCCAGCGGGGAAAAGTAATGCTGGTTCTCACTGCCTCCTGGAACCCTTTCAAATGCCCCAGACAATTTGGCCCTCTCTGCTTTCCTGCGGACTCCATCCTCAAAAGCACCTGTTTTCGCTTTCGGCAGCCTCCGGAGCAAAAAAGACAAACGTCCAGCTTTTGCTGCCACAGCAAAGGTACCAGCGGGGAAAAGTGATGCTGCTCCTCATTGCCTCCTGGAACCTCTTCAAATGCCCCAGAGAATTTGGCCCTCTCTGCTTTCCTGCGGACTCCATCCTCAAAAGCACCTGTTTTCGCTTTCGGCAGCTTCCGGAGCAAAAAAGACAAACGTCCAGCTTTTGCTGCCACAGCAAAGGTGCCAGCGGGGAAAAGGAATGTTGGTTCTCACTGCCTCCTGGAACCCTTTCAAATGCACCACACAATTTGGCCCTCTCTGCTTTCCTGCGGACTACATCCTCAAAAGCACCTTTTTTCGCTTTCGGCAGCCTCCGGAGCAAAAAAGACAAACGTCCAGCTTTTGCTGCCACAGCAAAGGTGCCAGCGGGGAAAAGTAATGCTGGTTCTAACTGCCTCCTGGAACCCTTTCAAATGCACCACACAATTTGGCCCTCTCTGCTTTCCTGCGGACTCTATCCTCAAAAGAACCTGTTTTCGCTTTCGGCAGCCTCCGGAGCAAAAAAGACAAACGTCCAGGTTTTGCTGCCACAGCAAAGGTGCCAGCGGGGAAAAGTAATGCTGGTTCTCACTGCCTCCTGGAACCCTTTCAAATGCACCACACAATTTGGCCCTCTCTGCTTTCCTGCGGACTCCATCCTCAAAAGCGCCTGTTTTCGCTTTCGGCAGCCTCCGGAGCAAAAAAGACAAACGTCCAGCTTTTGCTGCCACAGCAAAGGTGCCAGCGGGGAAAAGGAATGTTGGTTCTCACTGCCTCCTGGAACCCTTTCAAATGCACCACACAATTTGGCCCTCTCTGCTTTCCTGCGGACTACATCCTCAAAAGCACCTTTTTTCGCTTTCGGCATCCTCCGGAGCAAAAAAGACAAACGTCCAGCTTTTGCTGCCACAGCAAAGGTGCCAGCGGGGAAAAGTAATGCTGGTTCTCACTGCCTCCTGGAACCCTTTCAAATGCACCACACAATTTGGCCCTCTCTGCTTTCCTGCGGACTCTATCCTCAAAAGCACCTTTTTTCGCTTTCAGCGGTGTTTGGAGCAAAAAAGACAAACGTCCAGCTTTTGCTGCCACAGCAAAGGTGCCAGCGGGGAAAAGTAATGCTGCTTCTCACTGCCTCCTGGAACCCTTTCAAATGCCACAGACAATTTGGCCCTCTCTGCTTTCTTGCGAACTCCATCCTCAAAAGCACCTGTTTTCGTTTCGGCAGCCTCCGGAGCAAAAAAGACAAAGGTCCAGCTTTTGCTGCCACAGCAAAGGTGCCAGCGGGGAAAAGTAATGCTGGTTCTCACTGCCTCCTGGAACCCTTTCAAATGCCACAGACAATTTGGCCCTCTCTGTTTTCCTGCGGACTCTATCCTCAAAAGCACCTTTTCTCGCTTTCGGCGGTGTTTAGAGCAAAAAAGACAAACGTCCAGCTTTTGCTGCCACAGCAAAGGTGCCAGCGGGGAAAAGTAATGCTGGTTCTCACTGCCTCCTGGAACCCTTTCAAATGCCACAGACAATTTGGCCCTCTCTGCTTTCCTGCGGACTCTATCCTCAAAAGCACCTGTTTTCGCTTTCGGCGGTGTTTGGAGCAAAAAAGACAAACGTCCAGCTTTTGCTGCCACAGCAAAGGTGCCAGCGTGGAAAAGGAATGCTGGTTCTCACTGCCTCCTGGAACCCTTTCAAATGCCACAGACAATTTGGCCCTCTCTGCTTTCCTGCGGACTCCATCCTCAAAAGCACCTGTTTTCGGTTTCGGCATCCTCCGGAGCAAAAAAGACAAACGTCCAGGTTTTGCTGCCACAGCAAAGGTGCCAGCGTGGAAAAGGAATGCTGGTTCTCACTGCCTCCTGGAACCCTTTCAAATGCCACAGACAATTTGGCCCTCTCTGCTTTCCTGCGGACTCCATCCTCAAAAGCACCTTTTTTCGCTTTCGGCAGCCTCCGGAGCAAAAAAGACAAACGTCCAGGTTTTCCTGCCACAGCAAAGGTGCCAGCGTGGAAAAGGAATGCTGGTTCTCACTGCCTCCTGGAACCCTTTCAAATGCCACAGACAATTTGGCTCTCTCTGCTTTCCTGCGGACTCCATCCTCAAAAGCACCTTTTTTCGCTTTCGGGGGTGTTTGGAGCAAAAAAGACAAACGTCCAGCTTTTGCTGCCACAGCAAAGGTGCCAGCGGGGAAAAGTAATGCTGGTTCTCACTGCCTCCTGGAACCCTTTCAAATGCACCACACAATTTGGCCCTCTCTGCTTTCCTGCGGACTCTATCCTCAAAAGCACCTTTTTTCGCTTTCGGGGGTGTTTGGAGCAAAAAAGACAAACGTCCAGGTTTTGCTGCCACAGCAAAGGTGCCAGCAAGGAAAAGTAATGCTGGTTCTCACTGCCTCCTGGAACCCTTTCAAATGCACCACACAATTTGGCCCTCTCTGCTTTCCTGCGGACTCCATCCTCAAAAGCACCTTTTTTCGCTTTCGGCATCCTCCGGAGCAAAAAAGACAAACGTCCAGGTTTTGCTGACACAGCAAAGGTGCCAGCGGGGAAAAGTAATGCTGGTTCTCACTGCCTCCAGGAACCTCTTCAAATGCCCCAGACAATTTGGCACTCTCTGCTTTCCTGCGGACTCCATCCTCAAAAGCACCTGTTTTCGCTTTCGGCAGCCTCCGGAGCAAAAAAGACAAACGTCCAGCTTTTGCTGCCACAGCAAAGGTGCCAGCGGGGAAAAGTAATGCTGGTTCTCACTGCCTCCTGGAACCCTTTCAAATGCCACAGACAATTTGGCCCTCTCTGCTTTCCTGCGGACTCCATCCTCAAAAGCACCTTTTTTCGCTTTCGGGGGTGTTTGGAGCAAAAAAGACAAACGTCCAGCTTTTGCTGCCACAGCAAAGGTGCCAGCGGGGAAAAGTAATGCTGGTTCTCACTGCCTCCTGGAACCCTTTCAAATGCACCACACAATTTGGCCCTCTCTGCTTTCCTGCGGACTCTATCCTCAAAAGCACCTGTTTTCGCTTTCGGCAGCCTCCGGAGCAAAAAAGACAAACGTGCAGGTTTTGCTGCCACAGCAAAGGTGCCAGCGGGGAAAAGTAATGCTGGTTCTCACTGCCTCCTGGAACCCTTTCAAATGCACCACACAATTTGGCCCTCTCTGCTTTCCTGCCGAGTCTATCCTCAAAAGCACCTGTTTTCGCTTTCGGTGGTGTTTAGAGCAAAAAAGACAAAGGTCCAGCTTTTGCTGCCACAGCAAAGGTGCCAGCGGGGAAAAGTAATGCTGGTTCTCACTGCCTCCTGGAACCCTTTCAAATGCCACAGACAATTTGGCCCTCTCTGCTTTCCTGCGGACTCTATCCTCAAAAGCACCTTTTTTCGCTTTCGGGAGTGTTTGGAGCAAAAAGGACAAACGTCCAGCTTTTGCTGCCACAGCAAAGGTGCCAGCGGGGAAAAGTAATGCTGGTTCTCACTGCCACCTGGAACCCTTTCAAATGCCACAGACATATTGGCCCTCTCTGCTTTCATGCGGACTCCATCCTCAAAAGCACCTTTTTTCGCTTTCGGGGGTGTTTGGAGCAAAAAAGACAAACGTCCAGCTTTTGCTGCCACAGCAAAGGTGCCAGCGGGGAAAAGTATTGCTGGTTCTCACTGCCTCCTGGAACCCTTTCAAATGCACCACACAATTTGGCCCTCTCTGCTTTCCTGCGGACTCCATCCTCAAAAGCACCTTTTTTCGCTTTCGGCAGCCTCCGGAGAAAAAAAGAGAAACGTCCAGCTTTTGCTGCCACAGCAAAGGTGCCAGCGGGGAAAAGTAATGCTGGTTCTCACTGCCTCCTGGAACCCTTTCAAATGCACCACACAATTTGGCCCTCTCTGCTTTCCTGCGGACTCTATCCTCAAAAGCACCTTTTTTCGCTTTCGGGGGTGTTTGGAGCAAAAAAGACAAACGTCCAGCTTTTGCTGCCACAGCAAAGGTGCCAGCGGGGAAAAGTAATGCTGGTTCTCACTGCCTCCTGGAACCCTTTCAAATGCACCACACAATTTGGCCCTCTCTGCTTTCCTGCGGACTCTATCCTCAAAAGCACCTTTTTTCGCTTTCGGGGGTGTTTGGAGCAAAAAAGACAAACGTCCAGCTTTTGCTGCCACAGCAAAGGTGCCAGCGGGGAAAAGTAATGCTGGTTCTCACTGCCTCCTGGAACCCTTTCAAATGCCCCAGACAATTTGGCCCTCTCTGCTTTCCTGCGGACTCCATCCTCAAAAGCACCTGTTTTCGCTTTCGGCAGCCTCCGGAGCAAAAAAGACAAACGTCCAGCTTTTGCTGCCACAGCAAAGGTGCCAGCGGGGAAAAGTAATGCTGGTTCTCACTGCCTCCTGGAACCCTTTCAAATGCCACAGACAATTTGGCCCTCTCTGCTTTCCTGCGGACTCCATCCTCAAAAGCACCTTTTTTCGCTTTCGGGGGTGTTTGGAGCAAAAAAGACAAACGTCCAGCTTTTGCTGCCACAGCAAAGGTGCCAGCGGGGAAAAGTAATGCTGGTTCTCACTGCCTCCTGGAACCCTTTCAAATGCACCACACAATTTGGCCCTCTCTGCTTTCCTGCGGACTCTATCCTCAAAAGCACCTGTTTTCGCTTTCGGCAGCCTCCGGAGCAAAAAAGACAAACGTGCAGGTTTTGCTGCCACAGCAAAGGTGCCAGCGGGGAAAAGTAATGCTGGTTCTCACTGCCTCCTGGAACCCTTTCAAATGCACCACACAATTTGGCCCTCTCTGCTTTCTTGCGGACTCTATCCTCAAAAGCACCTGTTTTCGCTTTCGGTGGTGTTTAGAGCAAAAAAGACAAAGGTCCAGCTTTTGCTGCCACAGCAAAGGTGCCAGCGGGGAAAAGTAATGCTGGTTCTCACTGCCTCCTGGAACCCTTTCAAATGCCACAGACAATTTGGCCCTCTCTGCTTTCCTGCGGACTCTATCCTCAAAAGCAACTTTTTTCGCTTTCGGGGGTGTTTGGAGCAAAAAGGACAAACGTCCAGCTTTTGCTGCCACAGCAAAGGTGCCAGCGGGGAAAAGTAATGCTGGTTCTCACTGCCACCTGGAACCCTTTCAAATGCCACAGACAATTTGGCCCTCTCTGCTTTCATGCGGACTCCATCCTCAAAAGCACCTTTTTTCGCTTTCGGGGGTGTTTGGAGCAAAAAAGACAAACGTCCAGCTTTTGCTGCCACAGCAAAGGTGCCAGCGGGGAAAAGTATTGCTGGTTCTCACTGCCTCCTGGAACCCTTTCAAATGCACCACACAATTTGGCCCTCTCTGCTTTCCTGCGGACTCCATCCTCAAAAGCACCTTTTTTCGCTTTCGGCAGCCTCCGGAGCAAAAAAGACAAACGTCCAGCTTTTGCTGCCACAGCAAAGGTGCCAGCGGGGAAAAGTAATGCTGGTTCTCACTGCCTCCTGGAACCCTTTCAAATGCACCACACAATTTGGCCCTCTCTGCTTTCCTGCGGACTCTATCCTCAAAAGCACCTTTTTTCGCTTTCGGGGGTGTTTGGAGCAAAAAAGACAAACGTCCAGCTTTTGCTGCCACAGCAAAGGTGCCAGCGGGGAAAAGTAATGCTGGTTCTCACTGCCTCCTGGAACCCTTTCAAATGCACCACACAATTTGGCCCTCTCTGCTTTCCTGCGGACTCTATCCTCAAAAGCACCTTTTTTCGCTTTCGGGGGTGTTTGGAGCAAAAAAGACAAACGTCCAGCTTTTGCTGCCACAGCAAAGGTGCCAGCGGGGAAAAGTAATGCTGGTTCTCACTGCCTCCTGGAACCCTTTCAAATGCCCCAGACAATTTGGCCCTCTCTGCTTTCCTGCGGACTACATCCTCAAAAGCACCTTTTTTCGCTTTCGGCAGCCTCCGGAGCAAAAAAGACAAACGTCCAGGTTTTGCTGCCACAGCAAAGGTGCCAGCGGGGAAAAGTAATGCTGGTTCTCACTGCCTCCTGGAACCCTTTCAAATGCCCCAGACAATTTGGCCCTCTCTGTTTCCCTGCGGACTCTATCCTCAAAAGCACCTTTACTCGCTTTCGGTGGTGTTTGGAGCAAAAAAGACAAACGTCCAGCTTTTGCTGCCACAGCAAAGGTGCCAGCGGGGAAAAGTAATGCTGGTTCTCACTGCCTCCTGGAACCCTTTCAAATGCACCACACAATTTGGCCCTCTCTGCTTTCCTGCGGACTCCATCCTCAAAAGCACCTTTTTTCGCTTTCGGCGGTGTTTGGAGCAAAAAAGACAAACGTCCAGCTTTTGCTGCCACAGCAAAGGTGCCAGCGGGGAAAAGTAATGCTGGTTCTCACTGCCTCCTGGAACCTCTTCAAATGCCCCAGACAATTTGGCCCTCTCTGCTTTCCTGCGGACTCTATCCTCAAAAGCGCCTTTTTTAACTTTCGGTACCCTCCCGTGGTAAAAAGACAAACGTCCAGCTTTTGCTGCCACAGCAAAGGTGCCAGCGGGGAAAAGTAATGCTGGTTCTCACTGCCTCCTGGAACCCTTTAATTGCCACAGACAATTTGGCCCTCTCTGCTTTCCTGCGGACTTCATCCTCAAAAGCACCTGTTTTTCGCTTTTGGCAGCCTCCGGAGCAAAAAAGACAAACGTCCAGCTTTTGCTGCCACAGCAAAGGTGCCAGCGGGGAAAAGTAATGCTGGTTCTCACTGCCTCCTGGAACCCTTTCAAATGTACCACACAATTTGGCCCTCTCTGCTTTCCTGCGGTCTCTATCCTCAAATGCACCTGTTTTCGCTTTCGGCGGTGTTTGGAGAAAAAAGACAAACGTGCAGGTTTTGCTGCCACAGCAAAGGTGCCAGCGGGGAAAAGTAATGCTGGTTCTCACTGCCTCCTGGAACTCTTTCAAATGCCCCAGACAATTTGGCCCTCTCTGCTTTCCTGCGGACTCCATCCTCAAAAGCACCTGTTTTCGCTTTCGGCAGCCTCCGGAGCAAAAAAGACAAACGTGCAGGTTTTGCTGCCACAGCAAAGGTGCCAGCGGGGAAAAGTAATGCTGGTTCTCACTGCCTCCTGGAACCCTTTCAAATGCACCACACAATTTGGCCCTCTCTGCTTTCCTGCCGAGTCTATCCTCAAAAGCACCTGTTTTCGCTTTCGGTGGTGTTTAGAGCAAAAAAGACAAAGGTCCAGCTTTTGCTGCCACAGCAAAGGTGCCAGCGGGGAAAAGTAATGCTGGTTCTCACTGCCTCCTGGAACCCTTTCAAATGCCACAGACAATTTGGCCCTCTCTGCTTTCCTGCGGACTCTATCCTCAAAAGCACCTTTTTTCGCTTTCGGGAGTGTTTGGAGCAAAAAGGACAAACGTCCAGCTTTTGCTGCCACAGCAAAGGTGCCAGCGGGGAAAAGTAATGCTGGTTCTCACTGCCACCTGGAACCCTTTCAAATGCCACAGACATATTGGCCCTCTCTGCTTTCATGCGGACTCCATCCTCAAAAGCACCTTTTTTCGCTTTCGGGGGTGTTTGGAGCAAAAAAGACAAACGTCCAGCTTTTGCTGCCACAGCAAAGGTGCCAGCGGGGAAAAGTATTGCTGGTTCTCACTGCCTCCTGGAACCCTTTCAAATGCACCACACAATTTGGCCCTCTCTGCTTTCCTGCGGACTCCATCCTCAAAAGCACCTTTTTTCGCTTTCGGCAGCCTCCGGAGAAAAAAAGAGAAACGTCCAGCTTTTGCTGCCACAGCAAAGGTGCCAGCGGGGAAAAGTAATGCTGGTTCTCACTGCCTCCTGGAACCCTTTCAAATGCACCACACAATTTGGCCCTCTCTGCTTTCCTGCGGACTCTATCCTCAAAAGCACCTTTTTTCGCTTTCGGGGGTGTTTGGAGCAAAAAAGACAAACGTCCAGCTTTTGCTGCCACAGCAAAGGTGCCAGCGGGGAAAAGTAATGCTGGTTCTCACTGCCTCCTGGAACCCTTTCAAATGCACCACACAATTTGGCCCTCTCTGCTTTCCTGCGGACTCTATCCTCAAAAGCACCTTTTTTCGCTTTCGGGGGTGTTTGGAGCAAAAAAGACAAACGTCCAGCTTTTGCTGCCACAGCAAAGGTGCCAGCGGGGAAAAGTAATGCTGGTTCTCACTGCCTCCTGGAACCCTTTCAAATGCCCCAGACAATTTGGCCCTCTCTGCTTTCCTGCGGACTCCATCCTCAAAAGCACCTGTTTTCGCTTTCGGCAGCCTCCGGAGCAAAAAAGACAAACGTCCAGCTTTTGCTGCCACAGCAAAGGTGCCAGCGGGGAAAAGTAATGCTGGTTCTCACTGCCTCCTGGAACCCTTTCAAATGCCACAGACAATTTGGCCCTCTCTGCTTTCCTGCGGACTCCATCCTCAAAAGCACCTTTTTTCGCTTTCGGGGGTGTTTGGAGCAAAAAAGACAAACGTCCAGCTTTTGCTGCCACAGCAAAGGTGCCAGCGGGGAAAAGTAATGCTGGTTCTCACTGCCTCCTGGAACCCTTTCAAATGCACCACACAATTTGGCCCTCTCTGCTTTCCTGCGGACTCTATCCTCAAAAGCACCTGTTTTCGCTTTCGGCAGCCTCCGGAGCAAAAAAGACAAAAGTGCAGGTTTTGCTGCCACAGCAAAGGTGCCAGCGGGGAAAAGTAATGCTGGTTCTCACTGCCTCCTGGAACCCTTTCAAATGCACCACACAATTTGGCCCTCTCTGCTTTCTTGCGGACTCTATCCTCAAAAGCACCTGTTTTCGCTTTCGGTGGTGTTTAGAGCAAAAAAGACAAAGGTCCAGCTTTTGCTGCCACAGCAAAGGTGCCAGCGGGGAAAAGTAATGCTGGTTCTCACTGCCTCCTGGAACCCTTTCAAATGCCACAGACAATTTGGCCCTCTCTGCTTTCCTGCGGACTCTATCCTCAAAAGCAACTTTTTTCGCTTTCGGGGGTGTTTGGAGCAAAAAGGACAAACGTCCAGCTTTTGCTGCCACAGCAAAGGTGCCAGCGGGGAAAAGTAATGCTGGTTCTCACTGCCACCTGGAACCCTTTCAAATGCCACAGACAATTTGGCCCTCTCTGCTTTCATGCGGACTCCATCCTCAAAAGCACCTTTTTTCGCTTTCGGGGGTGTTTGGAGCAAAAAAGACAAACGTCCAGCTTTTGCTGCCACAGCAAAGGTGCCAGCGGGGAAAAGTATTGCTGGTTCTCACTGCCTCCTGGAACCCTTTCAAATGCACCACACAATTTGGCCCTCTCTGCTTTCCTGCGGACTCCATCCTCAAAAGCACCTTTTTTCGCTTTCGGCAGCCTCCGGAGCAAAAAAGACAAACGTCCAGCTTTTGCTGCCACAGCAAAGGTGCCAGCGGGGAAAAGTAATGCTGGTTCTCACTGCCTCCTGGAACCCTTTCAAATGCACCACACAATTTGGCCCTCTCTGCTTTCCTGCGGACTCTATCCTCAAAAGCACCTTTTTTCGCTTTCGGGGGTGTTTGGAGCAAAAAAGACAAACGTCCAGCTTTTGCTGCCACAGCAAAGGTGCCAGCGGGGAAAAGTAATGCTGGTTCTCACTGCCTCCTGGAACCCTTTCAAATGCACCACACAATTTGGCCCTCTCTGCTTTCCTGCGGACTCTATCCTCAAAAGCACCTTTTTTCGCTTTCGGGGGTGTTTGGAGCAAAAAAGACAAACGTCCAGCTTTTGCTGCCACAGCAAAGGTGCCAGCGGGGAAAAGTAATGCTGGTTCTCACTGCCTCCTGGAACCCTTTCAAATGCCCCAGACAATTTGGCCCTCTCTGCTTTCCTGCGGACTACATCCTCAAAAGCACCTTTTTTCGCTTTCGGCAGCCTCCGGAGCAAAAAAGACAAACGTCCAGGTTTTGCTGCCACAGCAAAGGTGCCAGCGGGGAAAAGTAATGCTGGTTCTCACTGCCTCCTGGAACCCTTTCAAATGCCCCAGACAATTTGGCCCTCTCTGTTTCCCTGCGGACTCTATCCTCAAAAGCACCTTTACTCGCTTTCGGTGGTGTTTGGAGCAAAAAAGACAAACGTCCAGCTTTTGCTGCCACAGCAAAGGTGCCAGCGGGGAAAAGTAATGCTGGTTCTCACTGCCTCCTGGAACCCTTTCAAATGCACCACACAATTTGGCCCTCTCTGCTTTCCTGCGGACTCCATCCTCAAAAGCACCTTTTTTCGCTTTCGGCGGTGTTTGGAGCAAAAAAGACAAACGTCCAGCTTTTGCTGCCACAGCAAAGGTGCCAGCGGGGAAAAGTAATGCTGGTTCTCACTGCCTCCTGGAACCTCTTCAAATGCCCCACACAATTTGGCCCTCTCTGCTTTCCTGCGGACTCTATCCTCAAAAGCGCCTTTTTTAACTTTCGGTACCCTCCCGTGGTAAAAAGACAAACGTCCAGCTTTTGCTGCCACAGCAAAGGTGCCAGCGGGGAAAAGTAATGCTGGTTCTCACTGCCTCCTGGAACCCTTTAATTGCCACAGACAATTTGGCCCTCTCTGCTTTCCTGCGG
This sequence comes from Vanellus vanellus, assembly GCF_965231255.1. Classification (NCBI taxonomy): domain Eukaryota; kingdom Metazoa; phylum Chordata; class Aves; order Charadriiformes; family Charadriidae; genus Vanellus; species Vanellus vanellus. The sequence goes on from NW_028127034.1 coordinate 180,213, forward strand.
ACTTCATCCTCAAAAGCACCTGTTTTTCGCTTTTGGCAGCCTCCGGAGCAAAAAAGACAAACGTCCAGCTTTTGCTGCCACAGCAAAGGTGCCAGCGGGGAAAAGTAATGCTGGTTCTCACTGCCTCCTGGAACCCTTTCAAATGTACCACACAATTTGGCCCTCTCTGCTTTCCTGCGGTCTCTATCCTCAAATGCACCTGTTTTCGCTTTCGGCGGTGTTTGGAGAAAAAAGACAAACGTGCAGGTTTTGCTGCCACAGCAAAGGTGCCAGCGGGGAAAAGTAATGCTGGTTCTCACTGCCTCCTGGAACTCTTTCAAATGCCCCAGACAATTTGGCCCTCTCTGCTTTCCTGCGGACTCCATCCTCAAAAGCACCTGTTTTCGCTTTCGGCAGCCTCCGGAGCAAAAAAGACAAACGTCCAGGTTTTGCTGCCACAGCAAAGGTGCCAGCGGGGAAAAGTAATGCTGGTTCTCACTGCCTCCTGGAACCCTTTCAAATGCACCACACAATTTGGCCCTCTCTGCTTTCCTGCGGACTCCATCCTCAAAAGCGCCTGTTTTCGCTTTCGGCAGCCTCCGGAGCAAAAAAGACAAACGTCCAGGTTTTGCTGCCACAGCAAAGGTGCCAGCGGGGAAAAGTAATGCTGGTTCTCACTGCCTCCTGGAACCCTTTCAAATGCACCACACAATTTGGCCCTCTCTGCTTTCCTGCGGACTCCATCCTCAAAAGCACCTGTTTTCGCTTTCGGCAGCCTCCGGAGCAAAAAAGACAAACGTCCAGCTTTTGCTGCCACAGCAAAGGTGCCAGCGGGGAAAAGGAATGTTGGTTCTCACTGCCTCCTGGAACCCTTTCAAATGCACCACACAATTTGGCCCTCTCTGCTTTCCTGCGGACTCCATCCTCAAAAGCACCTGTTTTCGCTTTCGGCAGCCTCCGGAGCAAAAAAGAGAAACGTCCAGCTTTTGCTGCCACAGCAAAGGTGCCAGCGGGGAAAAGGAATGTTGGTTCTCACTGCCTCCTGGAACCCTTTCAAATGCACCACACAATTTGGCCCTCTCTGCTTTCCTGCGGACTACATCCTCAAAAGCACCTTTTTTCGCTTTCGGCATCCTCCGGAGCAAAAAAGACAAACGTCCAGCTTTTGCTGCCACAGCAAAGGTGCCAGCGGGGAAAAGTAATGCTGGTTCTCACTGCCTCGTGAAACCCTTTCAAATGCACCACACAATTTGGCCCTCTCTGTTTTCCTGCGGACTCTATCCTCAAAAGCACCTTTTCTCGCTTTCGGCGGTGTTTGGAGCAAAAAAGACAAACGTCCAGCTTTTGCTGCCAAGGCAAAGGTGCAAGCAGGGAAAAGTAATGCTGGTTCTCACTGCCTCCTGGAACCCTTTCAAATGCCACAGACAATTTGGCCCTCTCTGTTTTCCTGCGGACTCTATCCTCAAAAGCATCTTTTCTCGCTTTCGGCGGTGTTTGGAGCAAAAAAGACAAACGTCCAGCTTTTGCTGCCACAGCAAAGGTGCCAGCGGGGAAAAGTAATGCTGGTTCTCACTGCCTCCTGGAACCCTTTCAAATGCACCACACAATTTGGCCCTCTCTGCTTTCCTGCGGACTCCATCCTCAAAAGCACCTTTTTTCGCTTTCGGCGGTGTTTGGAGCAAAAAAGACAAACGTCCAGCTTTTGCTGCCACAGCAAAGGTGCCAGCGGGGAAAAGTAATGCTGGTTCTCACTGCCTCCTGGAACCTCTTCAAATGCCCCAGACAATTTGGCCCTCTCTGCTTTCCTGCGGACTCTATCCTCAAAAGCGCCTTTTTTAACTTTCGGTACCCTCCCGTGGTAAAAAGACAAACGTCCAGCTTTTGCTGCCACAGCAAAGGTGCCAGCGGGGAAAAGTAATGCTGGTTCTCACTGCCTCCTGGAACCCTTTAATTGCCACAGACAATTTGGCCCTCTCTGCTTTCCTGCGGACTTCATCCTCAAAAGCACCTGTTTTTCGCTTTTGGCAGCCTCCGGAGCAAAAAAGACAAACGTCCAGCTTTTGCTGCCACAGCAAAGGTGCCAGCGGGGAAAAGTAATGCTGGTTCTCACTGCCTCCTGGAACCCTTTCAAATGTACCACACAATTTGGCCCTCTCTGCTTTCCTGCGGTCTCTATCCTCAAATGCACCTGTTTTCGCTTTCGGCGGTGTTTGGAGAAAAAAGACAAACGTGCAGGTTTTGCTGCCACAGCAAAGGTGCCAGCGGGGAAAAGTAATGCTGGTTCTCACTGCCTCCTGGAACTCTTTCAAATGCCCCAGACAATTTGGCCCTCTCTGCTTTCCTGCGGACTCCATCCTCAAAAGCACCTGTTTTCGCTTTCGGCAGCCTCCGGAGCAAAAAAGACAAACGTCCAGGTTTTGCTGCCACAGCAAAGGTGCCAGCGGGGAAAAGTAATGCTGGTTCTCACTGCCTCCTGGAACCCTTTCAAATGCACCACACAATTTGGCCCTCTCTGCTTTCCTGCGGACTCCATCCTCAAAAGCGCCTGTTTTCGCTTTCGGCAGCCTCCGGAGCAAAAAAGACAAACGTCCAGGTTTTGCTGCCACAGCAAAGGTGCCAGCGGGGAAAAGTAATGCTGGTTCTCACTGCCTCCTGGAACCCTTTCAAATGCACCACACAATTTGGCCCTCTCTGCTTTCCTGCGGACTCCATCCTCAAAAGCACCTGTTTTCGCTTTCGGCAGCCTCCGGAGCAAAAAAGACAAACGTCCAGCTTTTGCTGCCACAGCAAAGGTGCCAGCGGGGAAAAGGAATGTTGGTTCTCACTGCCTCCTGGAACCCTTTCAAATGCACCACACAATTTGGCCCTCTCTGCTTTCCTGCGGACTCCATCCTCAAAAGCACCTGTTTTCGCTTTCGGCAGCCTCCGGAGCAAAAAAGACAAACGTCCAGCTTTTGCTGCCACAGCAAAGGTGCCAGCGGGGAAAAGGAATGTTGGTTCTCACTGCCTCCTGGAACCCTTTCAAATGCACCACACAATTTGGCCCTCTCTGCTTTCCTGCGGACTACATCCTCAAAAGCACCTTTTTTCGCTTTCGGCATCCTCCGGAGCAAAAAAGACAAACGTCCAGCTTTTGCTGCCACAGCAAAGGTGCCAGCGGGGAAAAGTAATGCTGGTTCTCACTGCCTCGTGAAACCCTTTCAAATGCACCACACAATTTGGCCCTCTCTGTTTTCCTGCGGACTCTATCCTCAAAAGCACCTTTTCTCGCTTTCGGCGGTGTTTGGAGCAAAAAAGACAAACGTCCAGCTTTTGCTGCCAAGGCAAAGGTGCAAGCAGGGAAAAGTAATGCTGGTTCTCACTGCCTCCTGGAACCCTTTCAAATGCCACAGACAATTTGGCCCTCTCTGTTTTCCTGCGGACTCTATCCTCAAAAGCATCTTTTCTCGCTTTCGGCGGTGTTTGGAGCAAAAAAGACAAACGTCCAGCTTTTGCTGCCACAGCAAAGGTGCCAGCGGGGAAAAGTAATGCTGGTTCTCACTGCCTCCTGGAACCCTTTCAAATGCACCACACAATTTGGCCCTCTCTGCTTTCCTGCGGACTCCATCCTCAAAAGCACCTTTTTTCGCTTTCGGCGGTGTTTGGAGCAAAAAAGACAAACGTCCAGCTTTTGCTGCCACAGCAAAGGTGCCAGCGGGGAAAAGTAATGCTGGTTCTCACTGCCTCCTGGAACCTCTTCAAATGCCCCAGACAATTTGGCCCTCTCTGCTTTCCTGCGGACTCTATCCTCAAAAGCGCCTTTTTTAACTTTCGGTACCCTCCCGTGGTAAAAAGACAAACGTCCAGCTTTTGCTGCCACAGCAAAGGTGCCAGCGGGGAAAAGTAATGCTGGTTCTCACTGCCTCCTGGAACCCTTTAATTGCCACAGACAATTTGGCCCTCTCTGCTTTCCTGCGGACTTCATCCTCAAAAGAACCTGTTTTTCGCTTTTGGCAGCCTCCGGAGCAAAAAAGACAAACGTCCAGCTTTTGCTGCCACAGCAAAGGTGCCAGCGGGGAAAAGTAATGCTGGTTCTCACTGCCTCCTGGAACCCTTTCAAATGTACTACACAATTTGGCCCTCTCTGCTTTCCTGCGGTCTCTATCCTCAAATGCACCTGTTTTCGCTTTCGGCGGTGTTTGGAGAAAAAAGACAAACGTGCAGGTTTTGCTGCCACAGCAAAGGTGCCAGCGGGGAAAAGTAATGCTGGTTCTCACTGCCTCCTGGAACTCTTTCAAATGCCCCAGACAATTTGGCCCTCTCTGCTTTCCTGCGGACTCTATCCTCAAAAGCACCTTTTTTCGCTTTCGGCGGTGTTTGGAGCAAAAAAGACAAACGTCCAGCTTTTGCTGCCACAGCAAAGGTGCCAGCGGGGAAAAGTAATGCTGGTTCTCACTGCCTCCTGGAACCCTTTCAAATGCACCACACAATTTGGCCCTCTCTGCTTTCCTGCGGACTCCATCCTCAAAAGCGCCTGTTTTCGCTTTCGGCAGCCTCCGGAGCAAAAAAGACAAACGTCCAGGTTTTGCTGCCACAGCAAAGGTGCCAGCGGGGAAAAGTAATGCTGGTTCTCACTGCCTCCTGGAACCCTTTCAAATGCACCACACAATTTGGCCCTCTCTGCTTTCCTGCGGACTCCATCCTCAAAAGCACCTGTTTTCGCTTTCGGCAGCCTCCGGAGCAAAAAAGACAAACGTCCAGCTTTTGCTGCCACAGCAAAGGTGCCAGCGGGGAAAAGGAATGTTGGTTCTCACTGCCTCCTGGAACCCTTTCAAATGCACCACACAATTTGGCCCTCTCTGCTTTCCTGCGGACTCCATCCTCAAAAGCACCTGTTTTCGCTTTCGGCAGCCTCCGGAGCAAAAAAGAGAAACGTCCAGCTTTTGCTGCCACAGCAAAGGTGCCAGCGGGGAAAAGGAATGTTGGTTCTCACTGCCTCCTGGAACCCTTTCAAATGCACCACACAATTTGGCCCTCTCTGCTTTCCTGCGGACTACATCCTCAAAAGCACCTTTTTTCGCTTTCGGCATCCTCCGGAGCAAAAAAGACAAACGTCCAGCTTTTGCTGCCACAGCAAAGGTGCCAGCGGGGAAAAGTAATGCTGGTTCTCACTGCCTCGTGAAACCCTTTCAAATGCACCACACAATTTGGCCCTCTCTGTTTTCCTGCGGACTCTATCCTCAAAAGCACCTTTTCTCGCTTTCGGCGGTGTTTGGAGCAAAAAAGACAAACGTCCAGCTTTTGCTGCCAAGGCAAAGGTGCAAGCAGGGAAAAGTAATGCTGGTTCTCACTGCCTCCTGGAACCCTTTCAAATGCCACAGACAATTTGGCCCTCTCTGTTTTCCTGCGGACTCTATCCTCAAAAGCACCTTTTCTCGCTTTCGGCGGTGTTTGGAGCAAAAAAGACAAACGTCCAGCTTTTGCTGCCACAGCAAAGGTGCCAGCGGGGAAAAGTAATGCTGGTTCTCACTGCCTCCTGGAACCCTTTCAAATGCCACAGACAATTTGGCCCTCTCTGCTTTCCTGCGGACTCTATCCTCAAAAGCACCTTTTTTCGCTTTCGGCATCCTCCGGAGCAAAAAAGACAAACGTCCAGCTTTTGCTGCCACAGCAAAGGTGCCAGCGTGGAAAAGGAATGCTGGTTCTCACTGCCTCCTGGAACCCTTTCAAATGCCACAGACAATTTGGCCCTCTCTGCTTTCCTGCGGACTCCATCCTCAAAAGCACCTTTTTTCGCTTTCGGCAGCCTCCGGAGCAAAAAAGACAAACGTCCAGCTTTTGCTGCCACAGCAAAGGTGCCAGCAGGGAAAAGTAATGCTGGTTCTCACTGCCTCCTGGAACCCTTTCAAATGCACCACACAATTTGGCCCTCTCTGTTTTCCTGCGGACTCTATCCTCAAAAGCACCTTTTCTCGCTTTCGGCGGTGTTTGGAGCAAAAAAGACAAACGTCCAGCTTTTGCTGCCACAGCAAAGGTGCCAGCGGGGAAAAGTAATGCTGGTTCTCACTGCCTCCTGGAACCCTTTCAAATGCACCACACAATTTGGCCCTCTCTGCTTTCCTGCGGACTCTATCCTCAAAAGCACCTTTTTTTGCTTTCGGGGGTGTTTCGAGCAAAAAAGACAAACGTCCAGCTTTTGCTGCCACAGCAAGGGTGCCAGCGGGGAAAAGTAATGCTGCTTCTCACTGCCTCCTGGAACCCTTTCAAATGCCACAGATCATTTGGCCCTCTCTGCTTTCCTGCGGACTCTATCCTCAAAAGCACCTTTTTTCGCTTTCGGGGGTGTTTGGAGCAAAAAGGACAAACGTCCAGCTTTTGCTGCCACAGCAAAGGTGCCAGCGGAGAAAGCTAATGCTGGTTCTCACTGCCTCCTGCAACCCTTTCAAATGCCACAGACAATTTGGCCCTCTCTGCTTTCCTGCGGACTCCATCCTCAAAAGCACCTTTTTTCGCTTTCGGCATCCTCCGGAGCAAAAAAGACAAACGTCCAGCTTTTGCTGCCACAGCAAAGGTGCCAGCGGGGAAAAGTAATGCTGGTTCTCACTGCCTCCTGGAACCCTTTCAAATGCCACAGACAATTTGGCCCTCTCTGCTTTCATGCGGACTCCATCCTCAAAAGCACCTTTTTTCGCTTTCGGGGGTGTTTGGAGCAAAAAAGACAAACGTCCAGCTTTTGCTGCCACAGCAAAGGTGCCAGCGGGGAAAAGTATTGCTGGTTCTCACTGCCTCCTGGAACCCTTTCAAATGCACCACACAATTTGGCCCTCTCTGCTTTCCTGCGGACTCCATCCTCAAAAGCACCTTTTTTCGCTTTCGGCAGCCTCCGGAGCAAAAAAGAGAAACGTCCAGCTTTTGCTGCCACAGCAAAGGTGCCAGCGGGGAAAAGTAATGCTGGTTCTCACTGCCTCCTGGAACCCTTTCAAATGCACCACACAATTTGGCCCTCTCTGCTTTCCTGCAAACTCTATCCTCAAAAGCACCTTTTTTCGCTTTCGGGGGTGTTTGGAGCAAAAAAGACAAACGTCCAGCTTTTGCTGCCACAGCAAAGGTGCCAGCGGGGAAAAGTAATGCTGGTTCTCACTGCCTCCTGGAACCCTTTCAAATGCACCACACAATTTGGCCCTCTCTGCTTTCCTGCGGACTCCATCCTCAAAAGCACCTTTTTTCGCTTTCGGCAGCCTCCGGAGCAAAAAAGACAAACGTCCAGGTTTTGCTGCCACAGCAAAGGTGCCAGCGGGGAAAAGTAATGCTGGTTCTCACTGCCTCCTGGAACCCTTTCAAATGCCACAGACAATTTGGCCCTCTCTGATTCCCTGCGGACTCTATCCTCAAAAGCACCTTTACTCGCTTTCGGCGGTGTTTGGAGCAAAAAAGACAAACGTCCAGCTTTTGCTGCCACAGCAAAGGTGCCAGCGGGGAAAAGTAATGCTGGTTCTCACTGCCTCCTGGAACCCTTTCAAATGCACCACACAATTTGGCCCTCTCTGCTTTCCTGCGGACTCCATCCTCAAAAGCACCTTTTTTCGCTTTCGGGGGTGTTTGGAGCAAAAAAGACAAACGTCCAGCTTTTGCTGCCACAGCAAAGGTGCCAGCGGGGAAAAGTAATGCTGGTTCTCACTGCCTCCTGGAACCCTTTCAAATGCACCACACAATTTGGCCCTCTCTGCTTTCCTGCGGACTCTATCCTCAAAAGCACCTGTTTTCGCTTTCGGCAGCCTCCGGAGCAAAAAAGAGAAACGTGCAGGTTTTGCTGCCACAGCAAAGGTGCCAGCGGGGAAAAGTAATGCTGGTTCTCACTGCCTCCTGGAACCCTTTCAAATGCACCACACAATTTGGCCCTCTCTGCTTTCCTGCGGACTCTATCCTCAAAAGCACCTGTTTTCGCTTTCGGTGGTGTTTAGAGCAAAAAAGAAAAAGGTCCAGCTTTTGCTGCCACAGCAAAGGTGCCAGCGGGGAAAAGTAATGCTGGTTCTCACTGCCTCCTGGAACCCTTTCAAATGCCACAGACAATTTGGCCCTCTCTGCTTTCCTGCGGACTCTATCCTCAAAAGCACCTTTTTTCGCTTTCGGGGGTGTTTGGAGCAAAAAGGACAAACGTCCAGCTTTTGCTGCCACAGCAAAGGTGCCAGCGGGGAAAGCTAATGCTGGTTCTCACTGCCTCCTGGAACCCTTTCAAATGCACCACACAATTTGGCCCTCTCTGCTTTCCTGCGGACTCCATCCTCAAAAGCACCTTTTTTCGCTTTCGGCAGCCTCCGGAGCAAAAAAGACAAACGTCCAGCTTTTGCTGCCACAGCAAAAGTGCCAGCGGGGAAAAGTAATGCTGGTTCTCACTGCCTCCTGGAACCCTTTCAAATGCCACAGACAATTTGGCCCTCTCTGCTTTCCTGCGGACTCTATCCTCAAAAGCACCTTTTTTCGCTTTCGGCGGTGTTTGGAGCAAAAAAGACAAACGTCCAGCTTTTGCTGCCACAGCAAAGGTGCCAGCGGGGAAAAGTAATGCTGGTTCTCACTGCCTCCTGGAACCCTTTCAAATGCACCACACAATTTGGCCCTCTCTGCTTTCCTGCGGACTCTATCCTCAAAAGCACCTTTTTTCGCTTTCGGGGGTGTTTGGAGCAAAAAAGACAAACGTGCAGGTTTTGCTGCCACAGCAAAGGTGCCAGCGGGGAAAAGTAATGCTGGTTCTCACTGCCTCCTGGAACCCTTTCAAATGCACCACACAATTTGGCCCTCTCTGCTTTCCTGCGGACTCTATCCTCAAAAGCACCTGTTTTCGCTTTCGGTGGTGTTTAGAGCAAAAAAGACAAAGGTCCAGCTTTTGCTGCCACAGCAAAGGTGCCAGCGGGGAAAAGTAATGCTGGTTCTCACTGCCTCCTGGAACCCTTTCAAATGCCACAGACAATTTGGCCCTCTCTGCTTTCCTGCGGACTCTATCCTCAAAAGCACCTTTTTTCGCTTTCGGGGGTGTTTGGAGCAAAAAGGACAAACGTCCAGCTTTTGCTGCCACAGCAAAGGTGCCAGCGGAGAAAGCTAATGCTGGTTCTCACTGCCTCCTGGAACCCTTTCAAATGCACCACACAATTTGGCCCTCTCTGCTTTCCTGCGGACTCCATCCTCAAAAGCACCTTTTTTCGCTTTCGGCAGCCTCCGGAGCAAAAAAGAGAAACGTCCAGCTTTTGCTGCCACAGCAAAGGTGCCAGCGGGGAAAAGTAATGCTGGTTCTCACTGCCTCCTGGAACCCTTTCAAATGCACCACACAATTTGGCCCTCTCTGCTTTCCTGCAAACTCTATCCTCAAAAGCACCTTTTTTCGCTTTCGGGGGTGTTTGGAGCAAAAAAGACAAACGTCCAGCTTTTGCTGCCACAGCAAAGGTGCCAGCGGGGAAAAGTAATGCTGGTTCTCACTGCCTCCTGGAACCCTTTCAAATGCACCACACAATTTGGCCCTCTCTGCTTTCCTGCGGACTCCATCCTCAAAAGCACCTTTTTTCGCTTTCGGCAGCCTCCGGAGCAAAAAAGACAAACGTCCAGGTTTTGCTGCCACAGCAAAGGTGCCAGCGGGGAAAAGTAATGCTGGTTCTCACTGCCTCCTGGAACCCTTTCAAATGCCACAGACAATTTGGCCCTCTCTGATTCCCTGCGGACTCTATCCTCAAAAGCACCTTTACTCGCTTTCGGCGGTGTTTGGAGCAAAAAAGACAAACGTCCAGCTTTTGCTGCCACAGCAAAGGTGCCAGCGGGGAAAAGTAATGCTGGTTCTCACTGCCTCCTGGAACCCTTTCAAATGCACCACACAATTTGGCCCTCTCTGCTTTCCTGCGGACTCCATCCTCAAAAGCACCTTTTTTCGCTTTCGGGGGTGTTTGGAGCAAAAAAGACAAACGTCCAGCTTTTGCTGCCACAGCAAAGGTGCCAGCGGGGAAAAGTAATGCTGGTTCTCACTGCCTCCTGGAACCCTTTCAAATGCCACAGACAATTTGGCCCTCTCTGATTCCCTGCGGACTCTATCCTCAAAAGCACCTTTACTCGCTTTCGGCGGTGTTTGGAGCAAAAAAGACAAACGTCCAGCTTTTGCTGCCACAGCAAAGGTGCCAGCGGGGAAAAGTAATGCTGGTTCTCACTGCCTCCTGGAACCCTTTCAAATGCACCACACAATTTGGCCCTCTCTGCTTTCCTGCGGACTCCATCCTCAAAAGCACCTTTTTTCGCTTTCGGGGGTGTTTGGAGCAAAAAAGACAAACGTCCAGCTTTTGCTGCCACAGCAAAGGTGCCAGCGGGGAAAAGTAATGCTGGTTCTCACTGCCTCCTGGAACCCTTTCAAATGCACCACACAATTTGGCCCTCTCTGCTTTCCTGCGGACTCTATCCTCAAAAGCACCTGTTTTCGCTTTCGGCAGCCTCCGGAGCAAAAAAGAGAAACGTGCAGGTTTTGCTGCCACAGCAAAGGTGCCAGCGGGGAAAAGTAATGCTGGTTCTCACTGCCTCCTGGAACCCTTTCAAATGCACCACACAATTTGGCCCTCTCTGCTTTCCTGCGGACTCTATCCTCAAAAGCACCTGTTTTCGCTTTCGGTGGTGTTTAGAGCAAAAAAGAAAAAGGTCCAGCTTTTGCTGCCACAGCAAAGGTGCCAGCGGGGAAAAGTAATGCTGGTTCTCACTGCCTCCTGGAACCCTTTCAAATGCCACAGACAATTTGGCCCTCTCTGCTTTCCTGCGGACTCTATCCTCAAAAGCACCTTTTTTCGCTTTCGGGGGTGTTTGGAGCAAAAAGGACAAACGTCCAGCTTTTGCTGCCACAGCAAAGGTGCCAGCGGGGAAAGCTAATGCTGGTTCTCACTGCCTCCTGGAACCCTTTCAAATGCACCACACAATTTGGCCCTCTCTGCTTTCCTGCGGACTCCATCCTCAAAAGCACCTTTTTTCGCTTTCGGCAGCCTCCGGAGCAAAAAAGACAAACGTCCAGCTTTTGCTGCCACAGCAAAAGTGCCAGCGGGGAAAAGTAATGCTGGTTCTCACTGCCTCCTGGAACCCTTTCAAATGCCACAGACAATTTGGCCCTCTCTGCTTTCCTGCGGACTCTATCCTCAAAAGCACCTTTTTTCGCTTTCGGCGGTGTTTGGAGCAAAAAAGACAAACGTCCAGCTTTTGCTGCCACAGCAAAGGTGCCAGCGGGGAAAAGTAATGCTGGTTCTCACTGCCTCCTGGAACCCTTTCAAATGCACCACACAATTTGGCCCTCTCTGCTTTCCTGCGGACTCTATCCTCAAAAGCACCTTTTTTCGCTTTCGGGGGTGTTTGGAGCAAAAAAGACAAACGTGCAGGTTTTGCTGCCACAGCAAAGGTGCCAGCGGGGAAAAGTAATGCTGGTTCTCACTGCCTCCTGGAACCCTTTCAAATGCACCACACAATTTGGCCCTCTCTGCTTTCCTGCGGACTCTATCCTCAAAAGCACCTGTTTTCGCTTTCGGTGGTGTTTAGAGCAAAAAAGACAAAGGTCCAGCTTTTGCTGCCACAGCAAAGGTGCCAGCGGGGAAAAGTAATGCTGGTTCTCACTGCCTCCTGGAACCCTTTCAAATGCCACAGACAATTTGGCCCTCTCTGCTTTCCTGCGGACTCTATCCTCAAAAGCACCTTTTTTCGCTTTCGGGGGTGTTTGGAGCAAAAAGGACAAACGTCCAGCTTTTGCTGCCACAGCAAAGGTGCCAGCGGAGAAAGCTAATGCTGGTTCTCACTGCCTCCTGGAACCCTTTCAAATGCACCACACAATTTGGCCCTCTCTGCTTTCCTGCGGACTCCATCCTCAAAAGCACCTTTTTTCGCTTTCGGCAGCCTCCGGAGCAAAAAAGAGAAACGTCCAGCTTTTGCTGCCACAGCAAAGGTGCCAGCGGGGAAAAGTAATGCTGGTTCTCACTGCCTCCTGGAACCCTTTCAAATGCACCACACAATTTGGCCCTCTCTGCTTTCCTGCAAACTCTATCCTCAAAAGCACCTTTTTTCGCTTTCGGGGGTGTTTGGAGCAAAAAAGACAAACGTCCAGCTTTTGCTGCCACAGCAAAGGTGCCAGCGGGGAAAAGTAATGCTGGTTCTCACTGCCTCCTGGAACCCTTTCAAATGCACCACACAATTTGGCCCTCTCTGCTTTCCTGCGGACTCCATCCTCAAAAGCACCTTTTTTCGCTTTCGGCAGCCTCCGGAGCAAAAAAGACAAACGTCCAGGTTTTGCTGCCACAGCAAAGGTGCCAGCGGGGAAAAGTAATGCTGGTTCTCACTGCCTCCTGGAACCCTTTCAAATGCCACAGACAATTTGGCCCTCTCTGATTCCCTGCGGACTCTATCCTCAAAAGCACCTTTACTCGCTTTCGGCGGTGTTTGGAGCAAAAAAGACAAACGTCCAGCTTTTGCTGCCACAGCAAAGGTGCCAGCGGGGAAAAGTAATGCTGGTTCTCACTGCCTCCTGGAACCCTTTCAAATGCACCACACAATTTGGCCCTCTCTGCTTTCCTGCGGACTCCATCCTCAAAAGCACCTTTTTTCGCTTTCGGGGGTGTTTGGAGCAAAAAAGACAAACGTCCAGCTTTTGCTGCCACAGCAAAGGTGCCAGCGGGGAAAAGTAATGCTGGTTCTCACTGCCTCCTGGAACCCTTTCAAATGCACCACACAATTTGGCCCTCTCTGCTTTCCTGCGGACTCTATCCTCAAAAGCACCTGTTTTCGCTTTCGGCAGCCTCCGGAGCAAAAAAGAGAAACGTGCAGGTTTTGCTGCCACAGCAAAGGTGCCAGCGGGGAAAAGTAATGCTGGTTCTCACTGCCTCCTGGAACCCTTTCAAATGCACCACACAATTTGGCCCTCTCTGCTTTCCTGCGGACTCTATCCTCAAAAGCACCTGTTTTCGCTTTCGGTGGTGTTTAGAGCAAAAAAGAAAAAGGTCCAGCTTTTGCTGCCACAGCAAAGGTGCCAGCGGGGAAAAGTAATGCTGGTTCTCACTGCCTCCTGGAACCCTTTCAAATGCCACAGACAATTTGGCCCTCTCTGCTTTCCTGCGGACTCTATCCTCAAAAGCACCTTTTTTCGCTTTCGGGGGTGTTTGGAGCAAAAAGGACAAACGTCCAGCTTTTGCTGCCACAGCAAAGGTGCCAGCGGGGAAAGCTAATGCTGGTTCTCACTGCCTCCTGGAACCCTTTCAAATGCACCACACAATTTGGCCCTCTCTGCTTTCCTGCGGACTCCATCCTCAAAAGCACCTTTTTTCGCTTTCGGCAGCCTCCGGAGCAAAAAAGACAAACGTCCAGCTTTTGCTGCCACAGCAAAAGTGCCAGCGGGGAAAAGTAATGCTGGTTCTCACTGCCTCCTGGAACCCTTTCAAATGCCACAGACAATTTGGCCCTCTCTGCTTTCCTGCGGACTCTATCCTCAAAAGCACCTTTTTTCGCTTTCGGCGGTGTTTGGAGCAAAAAAGACAAACGTCCAGCTTTTGCTGCCACAGCAAAGGTGCCAGCGGGGAAAAGTAATGCTGGTTCTCACTGCCTCCTGGAACCCTTTCAAATGCACCACACAATTTGGCCCTCTCTGCTTTCCTGCGGACTCTATCCTCAAAAGCACCTTTTTTCGCTTTCGGGGGTGTTTGGAGCAAAAAAGACAAACGTGCAGGTTTTGCTGCCACAGCAAAGGTGCCAGCGGGGAAAAGTAATGCTGGTTCTCACTGCCTCCTGGAACCCTTTCAAATGCACCACACAATTTGGCCCTCTCTGCTTTCCTGCGGACTCTATCCTCAAAAGCACCTGTTTTCGCTTTCGGTGGTGTTTAGAGCAAAAAAGACAAAGGTCCAGCTTTTGCTGCCACAGCAAAGGTGCCAGCGGGGAAAAGTAATGCTGGTTCTCACTGCCTCCTGGAACCCTTTCAAATGCCACAGACAATTTGGCCCTCTCTGCTTTCCTGCGGACTCTATCCTCAAAAGCACCTTTTTTCGCTTTCGGGGGTGTTTGGAGCAAAAAGGACAAACGTCCAGCTTTTGCTGCCACAGCAAAGGTGCCAGCGGAGAAAGCTAATGCTGGTTCTCACTGCCTCCTGCAACCCTTTCAAATGCCACAGACAATTTGGCCCTCTCTGCTTTCCTGCGGACTCCATCCTCAAAAGCACCTGTTTTCGCTTTCGGCATCCTCCGGAGCAAAAAAGACAAACGTCCAGCTTTTGCTGCCACAGCAAAGGTGCCAGCGGGGAAAAGTAATGCTGGTTCTCACTGCCTCCTGGAACCCTTTCAAATGCACCACACAATTTGGCCCTCTCTGCTTTCATGCGGACTCTATCCTCAAAAGCACCTGTTTTCGCTTTCGGGGGTGTTTGGAGCAAAAAAGACAAACGTCCAGCTTTTGCTGCCACAGCAAAGGTGCCAGCGGGGAAAAGTAATGCTGGTTCTCACTGCCTCCTGGAACCCTTTCAAATGCACCACACAATTTGGCCCTCTCTGATTCCCTGCGGACTCTATCCTCAAAAGCACCTTTACTCGCTTTCGGCGGTGTTTGGAGCAAAAAAGACAAACGTCCAGCTTTTGCTGCCACAGCAAAGGTGCCAGCGGGGAAAAGTAATGCTGGTTCTCACTGCCTCCTGGAACCCTTTCAAATGCACCACACAATTTGGCCCTCTCTGCTTTCCTGCGGACTCTATCCTCAAAAGCACCTTTTTTTGCTTTCGGGGGTGTTTGGAGCAAAAAAGACAAACGTCCAGCTTTTGCTGCCACAGCAAAGGTGCCAGCGGGGAAAAGTAATGCTGGTTCTCACTGCCTCCTGGAACCCTTTCAAATGCACCACACAATTTGGCCCTCTCTGCTTTCCTGCGGACTCTATCCTCAAAAGCACCTTTTTTCGCTTTCGGCGGTGTTTGGAGCAAAAAAGACAAACGTCCAGCTTTTGCTGCCACAGCAAAGGTGCCAGCGGGGAAAAGTAATGCTGGTTCTCACTGCCTCCTGGAACCCTTTCAAATGCCCCAGACAATTTGGCCCTCTCTGCTTTCCTGCGGACTCCATCCTCAAAAGCACCTTTTTTCGCTTTCGGCAGCCTCCGGAGCAAAAAAGACAAACGTCCAGGTTTTGCTGCCACAGCAAAGGTGCCAGCGGGGAAAAGTAATGCTGGTTCTCACTGCCTCCTGGAACCCTTTCAAATGCCCCAGACAATTTGGCCCTCTCTGATTCCCTGCGGACTCTATCCTCAAAAGCACCTTTACTCGCTTTCGGCGGTGTTTGGAGCAAAAAAGACAAACGTCCAGCTTTTGCTGCCACAGCAAAGGTGCCAGCGGGGAAAAGTAATGCTGGTTCTCACTGCCTCCTGGAACCCTTTCAAATGCACCACACAATTTGGCCCTCTCTGCTTTCCTGCGGACTCTATCCTCAAAAGCACCTTTTTTCGCTTTCGGGGGTGTTTGGAGCAAAAAAGACAAACGTCCAGGTTTTGCTGCCACAGCAAAGGTGCCAGCGGGGAAAAGTAATGCTGGTTCTCACTGCCTCCTGGAACCCTTTCAAATGCACCACACAATTTGGCCCTCTCTGCTTTCCTGCGGACTCTATCCTCAAAAGCACCTGTTTTCGCTTTCGGCAGCCTCCGGAGCAAAAAAGAGAAACGTGCAGGTTTTGCTGCCACAGCAAAGGTGCCAGCGGGGAAAAGTAATGCTGGTTCTCACTGCCTCCTGGAACCCTTTCAAATGCACCACACAATTTGGCCCTCTCTGCTTTCCTGCGGACTCTATCCTCAAAAGCACCTGTTTTCGCTTTCGGTGGTGTTTGGAGCAAAAAAGACAAACGTCCAGCTTTTGCTGCCACAGCAAAGGTGCCAGCGGGGAAAAGTAATGCTGGTTCTCACTGCCTCGTGAAACCCTTTCAAATGCACCACACAATTTGGCCCTCTCTGCTTTCCTGCGGACTCTATCCTCAAAAGCACCTTTTTTCGCTTTCAGCGGTGTTTGGAGCAAAAAAGACAAACGTCCAGCTTTTGCTGCCAAGGCAAAGGTGCAAGCAGGGAAAAGTAATGCTGGTTCTCACTGCCTCCTGGAACCCTTTCAAATGCCACAGACAATTTGGCCCTCTCTGCTTTCTTGCGAACTCCATCCTCAAAAGCACCTGTTTTCGCTTTCGGCAGCCTCCGGAGCAAAAAATACAAACGTCCAGGTTTTGCTGCCACAGCAAAGGTGCCAGTGGGGAAAAGTAATGCTGGTTCTCACTGCCTCCTGGAACCCTTTCAAATGCCACAGACAATTTGGCCCTCTCTGCTTTCCTGCGGACTCTATCCTCAAAAGCACCTTTTCTCGCTTTCGGCGGTGTTTGGAGCAAAAAAGACAAACGTCCAGCTTTTGCTGCCACAGCAAAGGTGCCAGCGGGGAAAAGTAATGCTGGTTCTCACTGCCTCCTGGAACCCTTTCAAATGCACCACACAATTTGGCCCTCTCTGCTTTCCTGCGGACTCTATCCTCAAAAGCACCTTTTTTCGCTTTCGGCGGTGTTTGGAGCAAAAAAGACAAACGTCCAGCTTTTGCTGCCACAGCAAAGGTGCCAGCGTGGAAAAGGAATGCTGGTTCTCACTGCCTCCTGGAACCCTTTCAAATGCCACAGACAATTTGGCCCTCTCTGCTTTCCTGCGGACTCCATCCTCAAAAGCACCTTTTTTCGCTTTCGGCAGCCTCCGGAGCAAAAAAGAGAAACGTCCAGGTTTTGCTGCCACAGCAAAGGTGCCAGCAGGGAAAAGTAATGCTGGTTCTCACTGCCTCCTGGAACCCTTTCAAATGCACCACACAATTTGGCCCTCTCTGTTTTCCTGCGGACTCTATCCTCAAAAGCACCTTTTCTCGCTTTCGGCGGTGTTTGGAGCAAAAAAGACAAACGTCCAGCTTTTGCTGCCACAGCAAAGGTGCCAGCGGGGAAAAGTAATGCTGGTTCTCACTGCCTCCTGGAACCCTTTCAAATGCACCACACAATTTGGCCCTCTCTGCTTTCCTGCGGACTCTATCCTCAAAAGCACCTTTTTTTGCTTTCGGGGGTGTTTGGAGCAAAAAAGACAAACGTCCAGCTTTTGCTGCCACAGCAAAGGTGCCAGCGGGGAAAAGTAATGCTGCTTCTCACTGCCTCCTGGAACCCTTTCAAATGCCACAGATCATTTGGCCCTCTCTGCTTTCCTGCGGACTCCATCCTCAAAAGCACCTGTTTTCGCTTTCGGCGGTGTTTGGAGCAAAAAAGACAAACGTCCAGCTTTTGCTGCCACAGCAAAGGTGCCAGCGGGGAAAAGTAATGCTGGTTCTCACTGCCTCCTGGAACCCTTTCAAATGCCACAGACAATTTGGCTCTCTCTGCTTTCCTGCGGACTCCATCCTCAAAAGCACCTTTTTTCGGTTTCGGGGGTGTTTGGAGCAAAAAAGACAAACGTCCAGCTTTTGCTGCCACAGCAAAGGTGCCAGCGGGGAAAAGTAATGCTGGTTCTCACTGCCTCCTGGAACCCTTTCAAATGCACCACACAATTTGGCCCTCTCTGCTTTCCTGCGGACTCTATCCTCAAAAGCACCTTTTTTTGCTTTCGGGGGTGTTTGGAGCAAAAAAGACAAACGTCCAGCTTTTGCTGCCACAGCAAAGGTGCCAGCAAGGAAAAGTAATGCTGGTTCTCACTGCCTCCTGGAACCCTTTCAAATGCACCACACAATTTGGCCCTCTCTGCTTTCCTGCGGACTCCATCCTCAAAAGCACCTTTTTATGCTTTCGGGGGTGTTTGGAGCAAAAAAGACAAACGTCCAGCTTTTGCTGCCACAGCAAAGGTGCCAGTGGGGAAAAGTAATGCTGGTTCTCACTGCCTCCTGGAACCCTTTCAAATGCCACAGACAATTTGGCCCTCTCTGCTTTCTTGCGGACTCCATCCTCAAAAGCACCTTTTTTCGCTTTCGGCAGCCTCCGGAGCAAAAAAGACAAACGTCCAGCTTTTGCTGCCACAGCAAAGGTGCCAGCGGGGAAAAGTAATGCTGGTTCTCACTGCCTCCTGGAACCCTTTCAAATGCCACAGACAATTTGGCCCTCTCTGCTTTCCTGCGGACTCTATCCTCAAAAGCACCTTTTTTCGCTTTCGGCGGTGTTTGGAGCAAAAAAGACAAACGTCCAGCTTTTGCTGCCACAGCAAAGGTGCCAGCGGGGAAAAGTAATGCTGGTTCTCACTGCCTCCTGGAACCCTTTCAAATGCACCACACAATTTGGCCCTCTCTGCTTTCCTGCGGACTCTATCCTCAAAAGCACCTGTTTTCGCTTTCGGCAGCCTCCGGAGCAAAAAAGACAAACGTGCAGGTTTTGCTGCCACAGCAAAGGTGCCAGCGGGGAAAAGTAATGCTGGTTCTCACTGCCTCCTGGAACCCTTTCAAATGCACCACACAATTTGGCCCTCTCTGCTTTCCTGCGGACTCTATCCTCAAAAGCACTTGTTTTCGCTTTCGGTGGTGTTTAGAGCAAAAAAGACAAAGGTCCAGCTTTTGCTGCCACAGCAAAGGTGCCAGCGGGGAAAAGTAATGCTGGTTCTCACTGCCTCCTGGAACCCTTTCAAATGCCACAGACAATTTGGCCCTCTCTGCTTTCCTGCGGACTCTATCCTCAAAAGCACCTTTTTTCGCTTTCGGGGGTGTTTGGAGCAAAAAGGACAAACGTCCAGCTTTTGCTGCCACAGCAAAGGTGCCAGCGGAGAAAGCTAATGCTGGTTCTCACTGCCTCCTGCAACCCTTTCAAATGCCACAGACAATTTGGCCCTCTCTGCTTTCCTGCGGACTCCATCCTCAAAAGCACCTTTTTTCGCTTTCGGCATCCTCCGGAGCAAAAAAGACAAACGTCCAGGTTTTGCTGCCACAGCAAAGGTGCCAGCGGGGAAAAGTAATGCTGGTTCTCACTGCCTCCTGGAACCCTTTCAAATGCCACAGACAATTTGGCCCTCTCTGCTTTCATGCGGACTCCATCCTCAAAAGCACCTTTTTTCGCTTTCGGGGGTGTTTGGAGCAAAAAAGACAAACGTCCAGCTTTTGCTGCCACAGCAAAGGTGCCAGCGGGGAAAAGTAATGCTGGTTCTCACTGCCTCCTGGAACCCTTTCAAATGCACCACACAATTTGGCCCTCTCTGCTTTCCTGCGGACTCTATCCTCAAAAGCACCTGTTTTCGCTTTCGGCAGCCTCCGGAGCAAAAAAGAGAAACGTGCAGGTTTTGCTGCCACAGCAAAGGTGCCAGCGGGGAAAAGTAATGCTGGTTCTCACTGCCTCCTGGAACCCTTTCAAATGCACCACACAATTTGGCCATCTCTGCTTTCCTGCGGACTCTATCCTCAAAAGCACCTGTTTTCGCTTTCGGTGGTGTTTAGAGCAAAAAAGACAAAGGTCCAGCTTTGCTGCCACAGCAAAGGTGCCAGCGGGGAAAAGTAATGCTGGTTCTCACTGCCTCGTGAAACCCTTTCAAATGCACCACACAATTTGGCCCTCTCTGCTTTCCTGCGGACTCTATCCTCAAAAGCACCTTTTTTCGCTTTCAGCGGTGTTTGGAGCAAAAAAGACAAACGTCCAGCTTTTGCTGCCAAGGCAAAGGTGCAAGCAGGGAAAAGTAATGCTGGTTCTCACTGCCTCCTGGAACCCTTTCAAATGCCACAGACAATTTGGCCCTCTCTGCTTTCTTGCGAACTCCATCCTCAAAAGCACCTGTTTTCGCTTTCGGCAGCCTCCGGAGCAAAAAATACAAACGTCCAGGTTTTGCTGCCACAGCAAAGGTGCCAGTGGGGAAAAGTAATGCTGGTTCTCACTGCCTCCTGGAACCCTTTCAAATGCCACAGACAATTTGGCCCTCTCTGTTTTCCTGCGGACTCTATCCTCAAAAGCACCTTTTCTCGCTTTCGGCGGTGTTTGGAGCAAAAAAGACAAACGTCCAGCTTTTGCTGCCACAGCAAAGGTGCCAGCGGGGAAAAGTAATGCTGGTTCTCACTGCCTCCTGGAACCCTTTCAAATGCCACAGACAATTTGGCCCTCTCTGCTTTCCTGCGGACTCTATCCTCAAAAGCACCTTTTTTCGCTTTCGGCGGTGTTTGGAGCAAAAAAGACAAACGTCCAGCTTTTGCTGCCACAGCAAAGGTGCCAGCGTGGAAAAGGAATGCTGGTTCTCACTGCCTCCTGGAACCCTTTCAAATGCCACAGACAATTTGGCCCTCTCTGCTTTCCTGCGGACTCCATCCTCAAAAGCACCTTTTTTCGCTTTCGGCAGCCTCCGGAGCAAAAAAGACAAACGTCCAGGTTTTGCTGCCACAGCAAAGGTGCCAGCAGGGAAAAGTAATGCTGGTTCTCACTGCCTCCTGGAACCCTTTCAAATGCACCACACAATTTGGCCCTCTCTGTTTTCCTGCGGACTCTATCCTCAAAAGCACCTTTTCTCGCTTTCGGCGGTGTTTGGAGCAAAAAAGACAAACGTCCAGCTTTTGCTGCCACAGCAAAGGTGCCAGCGGGGAAAAGTAATGCTGGTTCTCACTGCCTCCTGGAACCCTTTCAAATGCACCACACAATTTGGCCCTCTCTGCTTTCCTGCGGACTCTATCCTCAAAAGCACCTTTTTTTGCTTTCGGGGGTGTTTGGAGCAAAAAAGACAAACGTCCAGCTTTTGCTGCCACAGCAAAGGTGCCAGCGGGGAAAAGTAATGCTGCTTCTCACTGCCTCCTGGAACCCTTTCAAATGCCACAGATCATTTGGCCCTCTCTGCTTTCCTGCGGACTCCATCCTCAAAAGCACCTGTTTTCGCTTTCGGCGGTGTTTGGAGCAAAAAAGACAAACGTCCAGCTTTTGCTGCCACAGCAAAGGTGCCAGCGGGGAAAAGTAATGCTGGTTCTCACTGCCTCCTGGAACCCTTTCAAATGCCACAGACAATTTGGCTCTCTCTGCTTTCCTGCGGACTCCATCCTCAAAAGCACCTTTTTTCGGTTTCGGGGGTGTTTGGAGCAAAAAAGACAAACGTCCAGCTTTTGCTGCCACAGCAAAGGTGCCAGCGGGGAAAAGTAATGCTGGTTCTCACTGCCTCCTGGAACCCTTTCAAATGCACCACACAATTTGGCCCTCTCTGCTTTCCTGCGGACTCTATCCTCAAAAGCACCTTTTTTTGCTTTCGGGGGTGTTTGGAGCAAAAAAGACAAACGTCCAGCTTTTGCTGCCACAGCAAAGGTGCCAGCAAGGAAAAGTAATGCTGGTTCTCACTGCCTCCTGGAACCCTTTCAAATGCACCACACAATTTGGCCCTCTCTGCTTTCCTGCGGACTCCATCCTCAAAAGCACCTTTTTATGCTTTCGGGGGTGTTTGGAGCAAAAAAGACAAACGTCCAGCTTTTGCTGCCACAGCAAAGGTGCCAGCGGGGAAAAGTAATGCTGGTTCTCACTGCCTCCTGGAACCCTTTCAAATGCCACAGACAATTTGGCCCTCTCTGCTTTCTTGCGGACTCCATCCTCAAAAGCACCTTTTTTCGCTTTCGGCATCCTCCGGAGCAAAAAAGACAAACGTCCAGCTTTTGCTGCCACAGCAAAGGTGCCAGCGGGGAAAAGTAATGCTGGTTCTCACTGCCTCCTGGAACCCTTTCAAATGCCACAGACAATTTGGCCCTCTCTGCTTTCCTGCGGACTCTATCCTCAAAAGCACCTTTTTTCGCTTTCGGCGGTGTTTGGAGCAAAAAAGACAAACGTCCAGCTTTTGCTGCCACAGCAAAGGTGCCAGCGGGGAAAAGTAATGCTGGTTCTCACTGCCTCCTGGAACCCTTTCAAATGCACCACACAATTTGGCCCTCTCTGCTTTCCTGCGGACTCTATCCTCAAAAGCACCTGTTTTCGCTTTCGGCAGCCTCCGGAGCAAAAAAGACAAACGTGCAGGTTTTGCTGCCACAGCAAAGGTGCCAGCGGGGAAAAGTAATGCTGGTTCTCACTGCCTCCTGGAACCCTTTCAAATGCACCACACAATTTGGCCCTCTCTGCTTTCCTGCGGACTCCATCCTCAAAAGCACTTGTTTTCGCTTTCGGTGGTGTTTAGAGCAAAAAAGACAAAGGTCCAGCTTTTGCTGCCACAGCAAAGGTGCCAGCGGGGAAAAGTAATGCTGGTTCTCACTGCCTCCTGGAACCCTTTCAAATGCCACAGACAATTTGGCCCTCTCTGCTTTCCTGCGGACTCTATCCTCAAAAGCACCTTTTTTCGCTTTCGGGGGTGTTTGGAGCAAAAAGGACAAACGTCCAGCTTTTGCTGCCACAGCAAAGGTGCCAGCGGAGAAAGCTAATGCTGGTTCTCACTGCCTCCTGCAACCCTTTCAAATGCCACAGACAATTTGGCCCTCTCTGCTTTCCTGCGGACTCCATCCTCAAAAGCACCTTTTTTCGCTTTCGGCAGCCTCCGGAGCAAAAAAGACAAACGTCCAGCTTTTGCTGCCACAGCAAAGGTGCCAGCGGGGAAAAGTAATGCTGGTTCTCACTGCCTCCTGGAACCCTTTCAAATGCCACAGACAATTTGGCCCTCTCTGCTTTCATGCGGACTCCATCCTCAAAAGCACCTTTTTTCGCTTTCGGGGGTGTTTGGAGCAAAAAAGACAAACGTCCAGCTTTTGCTGCCACAGCAAAGGTGCCAGCGGGGAAAAGTATTGCTGGTTCTCACTGCCTCCTGGAACCCTTTCAAATGCACCACACAATTTGGCCCTCTCTGCTTTCCTGCGGACTCCATCCTCAAAAGCACCTTTTTTCGCTTTCGGCAGCCTCCGGAGCAAAAAAGAGAAACGTCCAGCTTTTGCTGCCACAGCAAAGGTGCCAGCGGGGAAAAGTAATGCTGGTTCTCACTGCCTCCTGGAACCCTTTCAAATGCACCACACAATTTGGCCCTCTCTGCTTTCCTGCAAACTCTATCCTCAAAAGCACCTTTTTTCGCTTTCGGGGGTGTTTGGAGCAAAAAAGACAAACGTCCAGCTTTTGCTGCCACAGCAAAGGTGCCAGCGGGGAAAAGTAATGCTGGTTCTCACTGCCTCCTGGAACCCTTTCAAATGCCACAGACAATTTGGCCCTCTCTGCTTTCTTGCGGACTCCATCCTCAAAAGCACCTTTTTTCGCTTTCGGCATCCTCCGGAGCAAAAAAGACAAACGTCCAGCTTTTGCTGCCACAGCAAAGGTGCCAGCGGGGAAAAGTAATGCTGGTTCTCACTGCCTCCTGGAACCCTTTCAAATGCCACAGACAATTTGGCCCTCTCTGCTTTCCTGCGGACTCTATCCTCAAAAGCACCTTTTTTCGCTTTCGGCGGTGTTTGGAGCAAAAAAGACAAACGTCCAGCTTTTGCTGCCACAGCAAAGGTGCCAGCGGGGAAAAGTAATGCTGGTTCTCACTGCCTCCTGGAACCCTTTCAAATGCACCACACAATTTGGCCCTCTCTGCTTTCCTGCGGACTCTATCCTCAAAAGCACCTGTTTTCGCTTTCGGCAGCCTCCGGAGCAAAAAAGACATACGTGCAGGTTTTGCTGCCACAGCAAAGGTGCCAGCGGGGAAAAGTAATGCTGGTTCTCACTGCCTCCTGGAACCCTTTCAAATGCACCACACAATTTGGCCCTCTCTGCTTTCCTGCGGACTCTATCCTCAAAAGCACTTGTTTTCGCTTTCGGTGGTGTTTAGAGCAAAAAAGACAAAGGTCCAGCTTTTGCTGCCACAGCAAAGGTGCCAGCGGGGAAAAGTAATGCTGGTTCTCACTGCCTCCTGGAACCCTTTCAAATGCCACAGACAATTTGGCCCTCTCTGCTTTCCTGCGGACTCTATCCTCAAAAGCACCTTTTTTCGCTTTCGGGGGTGTTTGGAGCAAAAAGGACAAACGTCCAGCTTTTGCTGCCACAGCAAAGGTGCCAGCGGAGAAAGCTAATGCTGGTTCTCACTGCCTCCTGCAACCCTTTCAAATGCCACAGACAATTTGGCCCTCTCTGCTTTCCTGCGGACTCCATCCTCAAAAGCACCTTTTTTCGCTTTCGGCAGCCTCCGGAGCAAAAAAGACAAACGTCCAGCTTTTGCTGCCACAGCAAAGGTGCCAGCGGGGAAAAGTAATGCTGGTTCTCACTGCCTCCTGGAACCCTTTCAAATGCCACAGACAATTTGGCCCTCTCTGCTTTCATGCGGACTCCATCCTCAAAAGCACCTTTTTTCGCTTTCGGGGGTGTTTGGAGCAAAAAAGACAAACGTCCAGCTTTTGCTGCCACAGCAAAGGTGCCAGCGGGGAAAAGTATTGCTGGTTCTCACTGCCTCCTGGAACCCTTTCAAATGCACCACACAATTTGGCCCTCTCTGCTTTCCTGCGGACTCCATCCTCAAAAGCACCTTTTTTCGCTTTCGGCAGCCTCCGGAGCAAAAAAAGAGAAACGTCCAGCTTTTGCTGCCACAGCAAAGGTGCCAGCGGGGAAAAGTAATGCTGGTTCTCACTGCCTCCTGGAACCCTTTCAAATGCACCACACAATTTGGCCCTCTCTGCTTTCCTGCAAACTCTATCCTCAAAAGCACCTTTTTTCGCTTTCGGGGGTGTTTGGAGCAAAAAAGACAAACGTCCAGCTTTTGCTGCCACAGCAAAGGTGCCAGCGGGGAAAAGTAATGCTGGTTCTCACTGCCTCCTGGAACCCTTTCAATGCACCACACAATTTGGCCCTCTCTGCTTTCCTGCGGACTCCATCCTCAAAAGCACCTTTTTCGCTTTCGGCAGCCTCCGGAGCAAAAAAGACAAACGTCCAGGTTTTTGCTGCCACAGCAAAGGTGCCAGCGGGGAAAAGTAATGC
This sequence comes from Vanellus vanellus, assembly GCF_965231255.1. Lineage (NCBI taxonomy): Eukaryota > Metazoa > Chordata > Aves > Charadriiformes > Charadriidae > Vanellus > Vanellus vanellus. Next base: position 205,022 of record NW_028127034.1, read on the forward strand.
TGGTTCTCACTGCCTCCTGGAACCCTTTCAAATGCCACAGACAATTTGGCCCTCTCTGTTTCCCTGCGGACTCTATCCTCAAAAGCACCTTTACTCGCTTTCGGCGGTGTTTGGAGCAAAAAAGACAAACGTCCAGCTTTTGCTGCCACAGCAAAGGTGCCAGCGGGGAAAAGTAATGCTGGTTCTCACTGCCTCCTGGAACCCTTTCAAATGCACCACACAATTTGGCCCTCTCTGCTTTCCTGCGGACTCCATCCTCAAAAGCACCTTTTTTCGCTTTCGGCGCTGTTTGGAGCAAAAAAGACAAACGTCCAGCTTTTGCTGCCACAGCAAAGGTGCCAGCGGGGAAAAGTAATGCTGGTTCTCACTGCCTCCTGGAACCCTTTCAAATGCACCACACAATTTGGCCCTCTCTGCTTTCCTGCGGACTCTATCCTCAAAACCACCTTATTTTGCTTTCGGGGTGTTTGGAGCAAAAAAGACAAACGTCCAGCTTTTGCTGCCACAGCAAAGGTGCCAGCGGGGAAAAGTAATGCTGGTTCTCACTGCCTCCTGGAACCCTTTCAAATGCACCACACAATTTGGCCCTCTCTGCTTTCCTGCGGACTCTATCCTCAAAAGCACCTGTTTTCGCTTTCGGCGGTGTTTGGAGCAAAAAGACAAACGTCCAGCTTTTGCTGCCACAGCAAAGGTGCCAGCGGGGAAAAGTAATGCTGGTTCTCACTGCCTCCTGGAACCCTTTCAAATGCCACAGACAATTTGGCCCTCTCTGCTTTCCTGCGGACTCCATCCTCAAAAGCACCTTTTTTCGCTTTCGGCAGCCTCCGGAGCAAAAAAGACAAACGTCCAGCTTTTGCTGCCACAGCAAAGGTGCCAGCGGGGAAAAGTAATGCTGGTTCTCACTGCCTCCTGGAACCCTTTCAAATGCACCACACAATTTGGCCCTCTCTGCTTTCCTGCGGACTCTATCCTCAAAAGCACCTTTTTTCGCTTTCGGGGGTGTTTGGAGCAAAAAAGACAAACGTCCAGGTTTTGCTGCCACAGCAAAGGTGCCAGCGGGGAAAAGTAATGCTGGTTCTCACTGCCTCCTGGAACCCTTTCAAATGCACCACACAATTTGGCCCTCTCTGCTTTCCTGCGGACTCTATCCTCAAAAGCACCTGTTTTCGCTTTCGGCAGCCTCCGGAGCAAAAAAGAGAAACGTGCAGGTTTTGCTGCCACAGCAAAGGTGCCAGCGGGGAAAAGTAATGCTGGTTCTCACTGCCTCCTGGAACCCTTTCAAATGCACCACACAATTTGGCCCTCTCTGCTTTCCTGCGGACTCTATCCTCAAAAGCACCTGTTTTCGCTTTCGGTGGTGTTTAGAGCAAAAAAGACAAAGGTCCAGCTTTTGCTGCCACAGCAAAGGTGCCAGCGGGGAAAAGTAATGCTGGTTCTCACTGCCTCCTGGAACCCTTTCAAATGCCACAGACAATTTGGCCCTCTCTGCTTTCCTGCGGACTCTATCCTCAAAAGCACCTTTTTTCGCTTTCGGGGGTGTTTGGAGCAAAAAGGACAAACGTCCAGCTTTTGCTGCCACAGCAAAGGTGCCAGCGGGGAAAGCTAATGCTGGTTCTCACTGCCTCCTGGAACCCTTTCAAATGCCACAGACAATTTGGCCCTCTCTGCTTTCCTGCGGACTCCATCCTCAAAAGCACCTTTTTTCGCTTTCGGCAGCCTCCGGAGCAAAAAAGACAAACGTCCAGCTTTTGCTGCCACAGCAAAGGTGCCAGCGGGGAAAAGTAATGCTGGTTCTCACTGCCTCCTGGAACCCTTTCAAATGCCACAGACAATTTGGCCCTCTCTGCTTTCCTGCGGACTCTATCCTCAAAAGCACCTTTTTTCGCTTTCGGCGGTGTTTGGAGCAAAAAAGACAAACGTCCAGCTTTTGCTGCCACAGCAAAGGTGCCAGCGGGGAAAAGTAATGCTGGTTCTCACTGCCTCCTGGAACCCTTTCAAATGCACCACACAATTTGGCCCTCTCTGCTTTCCTGCGGACTCTATCCTCAAAAGCACCTTTTTTCGCTTTCGGGGGTGTTTGGAGCAAAAAAGACAAACGTGCAGGTTTTGCTGCCACAGCAAAGGTGCCAGCGGGGAAAAGTAATGCTGGTTCTCACTGCCTCCTGGAACCCTTTCAAATGCACCACACAATTTGGCCCTCTCTGCTTTCCTGCGGACTCTATCCTCAAAAGCACCTGTTTTCGCTTTCGGTGGTGTTTAGAGCAAAAAAGACAAAGGTCCAGCTTTTGCTGCCACAGCAAAGGTGCCAGCGGGGAAAAGTAATGCTGGTTCTCACTGCCTCCTGGAACCCTTTCAAATGCCACAGACAATTTGGCCCTCTCTGCTTTCCTGCGGACTCTATCCTCAAAAGCACCTTTTTTCGCTTTCGGGGGTGTTTGGAGCAAAAAGGACAAACGTCCAGCTTTTGCTGCCACAGCAAAGGTGCCAGCGGAGAAAGCTAATGCTGGTTCTCACTGCCTCCTGCAACCCTTTCAAATGCCACAGACAATTTGGCCCTCTCTGCTTTCCTGCGGACTCCATCCTCAAAAGCACCTTTTTTCGCTTTCGGCATCCTCCGGAGCAAAAAAGACAAACGTCCAGCTTTTGCTGCCACAGCAAAGGTGCCAGCGGGGAAAAGTAATGCTGGTTCTCACTGCCTCCTGGAACCCTTTCAAATGCACCACACAATTTGGCCCTCTCTGCTTTCATGCGGACTCTATCCTCAAAAGCACCTGTTTTCGCTTTCGGGGGTGTTTGGAGCAAAAAAGACAAACGTCCAGCTTTTGCTGCCACAGCAAAGGTGCCAGCGGGGAAAAGTAATGCTGGTTCTCACTGCCTCCTGGAACCCTTTCAAATGCACCACACAATTTGGCCCTCTCTGATTCCCTGCGGACTCTATCCTCAAAAGCACCTTTTTTCGCTTTCGGGGTGTTTGGAGCAAAAAAGACAAACGTCCAGCTTTTGCTGCCACAGCAAAGGTGCCAGCGGGGAAAAGTAATGCTGGTTCTCACTGCCTCCTGGAACCCTTTCAAATGCACCACACAATTTGGCCCTCTCTGCTTTCCTGCGGACTCCATCCTCAAAAGCACCTTTTTTCGCTTTCGGCAGCCTCCGGAGCAAAAAAGACAAACGTCCAGGTTTTGCTGCCACAGCAAAGGTGCCAGCGGGGAAAAGTAATGCTGGTTCTCACTGCCTCCTGGAACCCTTTCAAATGCCACAGACAATTTGGCCCTCTCTGTTTCCCTGCGGACTCTATCCTCAAAAGCACCTTTACTCGCTTTCGGCGGTGTTTGGAGCAAAAAAGACAAACGTCCAGCTTTTGCTGCCACAGCAAAGGTGCCAGCGGGGAAAAGTAATGCTGGTTCTCACTGCCTCCTGGAACCCTTTCAAATGCACCACACAATTTGGCCCTCTCTGCTTTCCTGCGGACTCCATCCTCAAAAGCACCTTTTTTCGCTTTCGGCGCTGTTTGGAGCAAAAAAGACAAACGTCCAGCTTTTGCTGCCACAGCAAAGGTGCCAGCGGGGAAAAGTAATGCTGGTTCTCACTGCCTCCTGGAACCCTTTCAAATGCACCACACAATTTGGCCCTCTCTGCTTTCCTGCGGACTCTATCCTCAAAAGCACCTTTTTTTGCTTTCGGGGGTGTTTGGAGCAAAAAAGACAAACGTCCAGCTTTTGCTGCCACAGCAAAGGTGCCAGCGGGGAAAAGTAATGCTGGTTCTCACTGCCTCCTGGAACCCTTTCAAATGCCCCAGACAATTTGGCCCTCTCTGCTTTCCTGCGGACTCTATCCTCAAAAGCACCTTTTCTCGCTTTCGGCGGTGTTTGGAGCAAAAAAGACAAACGTCCAGCTTTTGCTGCCACAGCAAAGGTGCCAGCGGGGAAAAGTAATGCTGGTTCTCACTGCCTCCTGGAACCCTTTCAAATGCCACAGACAATTTGGCCCTCTCTGCTTTCCTGCGGACTCCATCCTCAAAAGCACCTTTTTTCGCTTTCGGCAGCCTCCGGAGCAAAAAAGACAAACGTCCAGCTTTTGCTGCCACAGCAAAGGTGCCAGCGGGGAAAAGTAATGCTGGTTCTCACTGCCTCCTGGAACCCTTTCAAATGCACCACACAATTTGGCCCTCTCTGCTTTCCTGCGGACTCTATCCTCAAAAGCACCTTTTTTCGCTTTCGGGGGTGTTTGGAGCAAAAAAGACAAACGTCCAGGTTTTGCTGCCACAGCAAAGGTGCCAGCGGGGAAAAGTAATGCTGGTTCTCACTGCCTCCTGGAACCCTTTCAAATGCACCACACAATTTGGCCCTCTCTGCTTTCCTGCGGACTCTATCCTCAAAAGCACCTGTTTTCGCTTTCGGCAGCCTCCGGAGCAAAAAAGAGAAACGTGCAGGTTTTGCTGCCACAGCAAAGGTGCCAGCGGGGAAAAGTAATGCTGGTTCTCACTGCCTCCTGGAACCCTTTCAAATGCACCACACAATTTGGCCCTCTCTGCTTTCCTGCGGACTCTATCCTCAAAAGCACCTGTTTTCGCTTTCGGTGGTGTTTAGAGCAAGAAAGACAAAGGTCCAGCTTTTGCTGCCACAGCAAAGGTGCCAGCGGGGAAAAGTAATGCTGGTTCTCACTGCCTCCTGGAACCCTTTCAAATGCCACAGACAATTTGGCCCTCTCTGCTTTCCTGCGGACTCTATCCTCAAAAGCACCTTTTTTCGCTTTCGGGGGTGTTTGGAGCAAAAAGGACAAAGGTCCAGCTTTTGCTGCCACAGCAAAGGTGCCAGCGGGGAAAGCTAATGCTGGTTCTCACTGCCTCCTGGAACCCTTTCAAATGCCACAGACAATTTGGCCCTCTCTGCTTTCCTGCGGACTCCATCCTCAAAAGCACCTTTTTTCGCTTTCGGCAGCCTCCGGAGCAAAAAAGACAAACGTCCAGCTTTTGCTGCCACAGCAAAGGTGCCAGCGGGGAAAAGTAATGCTGGTTCTCACTGCCTCCTGGAACCCTTTCAAATGCCACAGACAATTTGGCCCTCTCTGCTTTCCTGCGGACTCTATCCTCAAAAGCACCTTTTTTCGCTTTCGGCGGTGTTTGGAGCAAAAAAGACAAACGTCCAGCTTTTGCTGCCACAGCAAAGGTGCCAGCGGGGAAAAGTAATGCTGGTTCTCACTGCCTCCTGGAACCCTTTCAAATGCACCACACAATTTGGCCCTCTCTGCTTTCCTGCGGACTCTATCCTCAAAAGCACCTTTTTTCGCTTTCGGGGGTGTTTGGAGCAAAAAAGACAAACGTGCAGGTTTTGCTGCCACAGCAAAGGTGCCAGCGGGGAAAAGTAATGCTGGTTCTCACTGCCTCCTGGAACCCTTTCAAATGCACCACACAATTTGGCCCTCTCTGCTTTCCTGCGGACTCTATCCTCAAAAGCACCTGTTTTCGCTTTCGGTGGTGTTTAGAGCAAAAAAGACAAAGGTCCAGCTTTTGCTGCCACAGCAAAGGTGCCAGCGGGGAAAAGTAATGCTGGTTCTCACTGCCTCCTGGAACCCTTTCAAATGCCACAGACAATTTGGCCCTCTCTGCTTTCCTGCGGACTCTATCCTCAAAAGCACCTTTTTTCGCTTTCGGCGGTGTTTGGAGCAAAAAGGACAAACGTCCAGCTTTTGCTGCCACAGCAAAGGTGCCAGCGGAGAAAGCTAATGCTGGTTCTCACTGCCTCCTGCAACCCTTTCAAATGCCACAGACAATTTGGCCCTCTCTGCTTTCCTGCGGACTCCATCCTCAAAAGCACCTTTTTTCGCTTTCGGCATCCTCCGGAGCAAAAAAGACAAACGTCCAGCTTTTGCTGCCACAGCAAAGGTGCCAGCGGGGAAAAGTAATGCTGGTTCTCACTGCCTCCTGGAACCCTTTCAAATGCCACAGACAATTTGGCCCTCTCTGCTTTCATGCGGACTCTATCCTCAAAAGCACCTGTTTTCGCTTTCGGGGGTGTTTGGAGCAAAAAAGACAAACGTCCAGCTTTTGCTGCCACAGCAAAGGTGCCAGCGGGGAAAAGTAATGCTGGTTCTCACTGCCTCCTGGAACCCTTTCAAATGCACCACACAATTTGGCCCTCTCTGATTCCCTGCGGACTCTATCCTCAAAAGCACCTTTACTCGCTTTCGGCGGTGTTTGGAGCAAAAAAGACAAACGTCCAGCTTTTGCTGCCACAGCAAAGGTGCCAGCGGGGAAAAGTAATGCTGGTTCTCACTGCCTCCTGGAACCCTTTCAAATGCACCACACAATTTGGCCCTCTCTGCTTTCCTGCGGACTCTATCCTCAAAAGCACCTTTTTTTGCTTTCGGGGGTGTTTGGAGCAAAAAAGACAAACGTCCAGCTTTTGCTGCCACAGCAAAGGTGCCAGCGGGGAAAAGTAATGCTGGTTCTCACTGCCTCCTGGAACCCTTTCAAATGCACCACACAATTTGGCCCTCTCTGCTTTCCTGCGGACTCTATCCTCAAAAGCACCTTTTTTCGCTTTCGGCGGTGTTTGGAGCAAAAAAGACAAACGTCCAGCTTTTGCTGCCACAGCAAAGGTGCCAGCGGGGAAAAGTAATGCTGGTTCTCACTGCCTCCTGGAACCCTTTCAAATGCCCCAGACAATTTGGCCCTCTCTGCTTTCCTGCGGACTCCATCCTCAAAAGCACCTTTTTTCGCTTTCGGCAGCCTCCGGAGCAAAAAAGACAAACGTCCAGGTTTTGCTGCCACAGCAAAGGTGCCAGCGGGGAAAAGTAATGCTGGTTCTCACTGCCTCCTGGAACCCTTTCAAATGCCCCAGACAATTTGGCCCTCTCTGATTCCCTGCGGACTCTATCCTCAAAAGCACCTTTACTCGCTTTCGGCGGTGTTTGGAGCAAAAAAGACAAACGTCCAGCTTTTGCTGCCACAGCAAAGGTGCCAGCGGGGAAAAGTAATGCTGGTTCTCACTGCCTCCTGGAACCCTTTCAAATGCACCACACAATTTGGCCCTCTCTGCTTTCCTGCGGACTCTATCCTCAAAAGCACCTTTTTTCGCTTTCGGGGGTGTTTGGAGCAAAAAAGACAAACGTCCAGGTTTTGCTGCCACAGCAAAGGTGCCAGCGGGGAAAAGTAATGCTGGTTCTCACTGCCTCCTGGAACCCTTTCAAATGCACCACACAATTTGGCCCTCTCTGCTTTCCTGCGGACTCTATCCTCAAAAGCACCTGTTTTCGCTTTCGGCAGCCTCCGGAGCAAAAAAGAGAAACGTGCAGGTTTTGCTGCCACAGCAAAGGTGCCAGCGGGGAAAAGTAATGCTGGTTCTCACTGCCTCCTGGAACCCTTTCAAATGCACCACACAATTTGGCCCTCTCTGCTTTCCTGCGGACTCTATCCTCAAAAGCACCTGTTTTCGCTTTCGGTGGTGTTTAGAGCAAAAAAGACAAAGGTCCAGCTTTTGCTGCCACAGCAAAGGTGCCAGCGGGGAAAAGTAATGCTGGTTCTCACTGCCTCCTGGAACCCTTTCAAATGCCACAGAAAATTTGGCCCTCTCTGCTTTCCTGCGGACTCTATCCTCAAAAGCACCTTTTTTCGCTTTCGGGGGTGTTTGGAGCAAAAAGGACAAACGTCCAGCTTTTGCTGCCACAGCAAAGGTGCCAGCGGGGAAAGCTAATGCTGGTTCTCACTGCCTCCTGGAACCCTTTCAAATGCCACAGACAATTTGGCCCTCTCTGCTTTCCTGCGGACTCCATCCTCAAAAGCACCTTTTTTCGCTTTCGGCAGCCTCCGGAGCAAAAAAGACAAACGTCCAGCTTTTGCTGCCACAGCAAAGGTGCCAGCGGGGAAAAGTAATGCTGGTTCTCACTGCCTCCTGGAACCCTTTCAAATGCCACAGACAATTTGGCCCTCTCTGCTTTCCTGCGGACTCTATCCTCAAAAGCACCTTTTTTCGCTTTCGGCGGTGTTTGGAGCAAAAAAGACAAACGTCCAGCTTTTGCTGCCACAGCAAAGGTGCCAGCGGGGAAAAGTAATGCTGGTTCTCACTGCCTCCTGGAACCCTTTCAAATGCACCACACAATTTGGCCCTCTCTGCTTTCCTGCGGACTCTATCCTCAAAAGCACCTTTTTTCGCTTTCGGCAGCCTCCGGAGCAAAAAAGAGAAACGTGCAGGTTTTGCTGCCACAGCAAAGGTGCCAGCGGGGAAAAGTAATGCTGGTTCTCACTGCCTCCTGGAACCCTTTCAAATGCACCACACAATTTGGCCCTCTCTGCTTTCCTGCGGACTCTATCCTCAAAAGCACCTGTTTTCGCTTTCGGTGGTGTTTAGAGCAAAAAAGACAAAGGTCCAGCTTTTGCTGCCACAGCAAAGGTGCCAGCGGGGAAAAGTAATGCTGGTTCTCACTGCCTCCTGGAACCCTTTCAAATGCCACAGACAATTTGGCCCTCTCTGCTTTCCTGCGGACTCTATCCTCAAAAGCACCTTTTTTCGCTTTCGGGGGTGTTTGGAGCAAAAAGGACAAACGTCCAGCTTTTGCTGCCACAGCAAAGGTGCCAGCGGAGAAAGCTAATGCTGGTTCTCACTGCCTCCTGCAACCCTTTCAAATGCCACAGACAATTTGGCCCTCTCTGCTTTCCTGCGGACTCCATCCTCAAAAGCACCTTTTTTCGCTTTCGGCATCCTCTGGAGCAAAAAAGACAAACGTCCAGCTTTTGCTGCCACAGCAAAGGTGCCAGCGGGGAAAAGTAATGCTGGTTCTCACTGCCTCCTGGAACCCTTTCAAATGCCACAGACAATTTGGCCCTCTCTGCTTTCATGCGGACTCCATCCTCAAAAGCACCTTTTTTCGCTTTCGGGGGTGTTTGGAGCAAAAAAGACAAACGTCCAGCTTTTGCTGCCACAGCAAAGGTGCCAGCGGGGAAAAGTATTGCTGGTTCTCACTGCCTCCTGGAACCCTTTCAAATGCACCACACAATTTGGCCCTCTCTGCTTTCCTGCGGACTCCATCCTCAAAAGCACCTTTTTTCGCTTTCGGCAGCCTCCGGAGCAAAAAAGAGAAACGTCCAGCTTTTGCTGCCACAGCAAAGGTGCCAGCGGGGAAAAGTAATGCTGGTTCTCACTGCCTCCTGGAACCCTTTCAAATGCACCACACAATTTGGCCCTCTCTGCTTTCCTGCGGACTCTATCCTCAAAAGCACCTGTTTTCGCTTTCGGGGGTGTTTGGAGCAAAAAAGACAAACGTCCAGCTTTTGCTGCCACAGCAAAGGTGCCAGCGGGGAAAAGTAATGCTGGTTCTCACTGCCTCCTGGAACCCTTTCAAATGCACCACACAATTTGGCCCTCTCTGCTTTCCTGCGGACTCTATCCTCAAAAGCACCTTTTTTCGCTTTCGGGGGTGTTTGGAGCAAAAAAGACAAACGTCCAGCTTTTGCTGCCACAGCAAAGGTGCCAGCGGGGAAAAGTAATGCTGGTTCTCACTGCCTCCTGGAACCCTTTCAAATGCACCACACAATTTGGCCCTCTCTGCTTTCCTGCGGACTCCATCCTCAAAAGCACCTTTTTTCGCTTTCGGCAGCCTCCGGAGCAAAAAAGACAAACGTGCAGGTTTTGCTGCCACAGCAAAGGTGCCAGCGGGGAAAAGTAATGCTGGTTCTCACTGCCTCCTGGAACCCTTTCAAATGCCCCAGACAATTTGGCCCTCTCTGATTCCCTGCGGACTCTATCCTCAAAAGCACCTTTACTCGCTTTCGGCGGTGTTTGGAGCAAAAAAGACAAACGTCCAGCTTTTGCTGCCACAGCAAAGGTGCCAGCGGGGAAAAGTAATGCTGGTTCTCACTGCCTCCTGGAACCCTTTCAAATGCACCACACAATTTGGCCCTCTCTGCTTTCCTGCGGACTCTATCCTCAAAAGGACCTTTTTTTGCTTTCGGGGGTGTTTGGAGCAAAAAAGACAAACGTCCAGCTTTTGCTGCCACAGCAAAGGTGCCAGCGGGGAAAAGTAATGCTGGTTCTCACTGCCTCCTGGAACCCTTTCAAATGCACCACACAATTTGGCCCTCTCTGCTTTCCTGCGGACTCTATCCTCAAAAGCACCTTTTTTCGCTTTCGGCGGTGTTTGGAGCAAAAAAGACAAACGTCCAGCTTTTGCTGCCACAGCAAAGGTGCCAGCGGGGAAAAGTAATGCTGGTTCTCACTGCCTCCTGGAACCCTTTCAAATGCCCCAGACAATTTGGCCCTCTCTGCTTTCCTGCGGACTCCATCCTCAAAAGCACCTTTTTTCGCTTTCGGCAGCCTCCGGAGCAAAAAAGACAAACGTCCAGCTTTTGCTGCCACAGCAAAGGTGCCAGCGGGGAAAAGTAATGCTGGTTCTCACTGCCTCCTGGAACCCTTTCAAATGCCCCAGACAATTTGGCCCTCTCTGATTCCCTGCGGACTCTATCCTCAAAAGCACCTTTACTCGCTTTCGGCGGTGTTTGGAGCAAAAAAGACAAACGTCCAGCTTTTGCTGCCACAGCAAAGGTGCCAGCAGGGAAAAGTAATGCTGGTTCTCACTGCCTCCTGCAACCCTTTCAAATGCACCACACAATTTGGCCCTCTCTGCTTTCCTGCGGACTCTATCCTCAAAAGCACCTTTTTTCGCTTTCGGGGGTGTTTGGAGCAAAAAAGACAAACGTCCAGCTTTTGCTGCCACAGCAAAGGTGCCAGCGGGGAAAAGTAATGCTGGTTCTCACTGCCTCCTGGAACCCTTTCAAATGCACCACACAATTTGGCCCTCTCTGCTTTCCTGCGGACTCCATCCTCAAAAGCACCTTTTTTCGCTTTCGGCAGCCTCCGGAGCAAAAAAGACAAACGTGCAGGTTTTGCTGCCACAGCAAAGGTGCCAGCGGGGAAAAGTAATGCTGGTTCTCACTGCCTCCTGGAACCCTTTCAAATGCCCCAGACAATTTGGCCCTCTCTGATTCCCTGCGGACTCTATCCTCAAAAGCACCTTTACTCGCTTTCGGCGGTGTTTGGAGCAAAAAAGACAAACGTCCAGCTTTTGCTGCCACAGCAAAGGTGCCAGCGGGGAAAAGTAATGCTGGTTCTCACTGCCTCCTGGAACCCTTTCAAATGCACCACACAATTTGGCCCTCTCTGCTTTCCTGCGGACTCTATCCTCAAAAGGACCTTTTTTTGCTTTCGGGGGTGTTTGGAGCAAAAAAGACAAACGTCCAGCTTTTGCTGCCACAGCAAAGGTGCCAGCGGGGAAAAGTAATGCTGGTTCTCACTGCCTCCTGGAACCCTTTCAAATGCACCACACAATTTGGCCCTCTCTGCTTTCCTGCGGACTCTATCCTCAAAAGCACCTTTTTTCGCTTTCGGCGGTGTTTGGAGCAAAAAAGACAAACGTCCAGCTTTTGCTGCCACAGCAAAGGTGCCAGCGGGGAAAAGTAATGCTGGTTCTCACTGCCTCCTGGAACCCTTTCAAATGCCCCAGACAATTTGGCCCTCTCTGCTTTCCTGCGGACTCCATCCTCAAAAGCACCTTTTTTCGCTTTCGGCAGCCTCCGGAGCAAAAAAGACAAACGTCCAGCTTTTGCTGCCACAGCAAAGGTGCCAGCGGGGAAAAGTAATGCTGGTTCTCACTGCCTCCTGGAACCCTTTCAAATGCCCCAGACAATTTGGCCCTCTCTGATTCCCTGCGGACTCTATCCTCAAAAGCACCTTTACTCGCTTTCGGCGGTGTTTGGAGCAAAAAAGACAAACGTCCAGCTTTTGCTGCCACAGCAAAGGTGCCAGCAGGGAAAAGTAATGCTGGTTCTCACTGCCTCCTGCAACCCTTTCAAATGCACCACACAATTTGGCCCTCTCTGCTTTCCTGCGGACTCTATCCTCAAAAGCACCTTTTTTCGCTTTCGGGGGTGTTTGGAGCAAAAAAGACAAACGTCCAGGTTTTGCTGCCACAGCAAAGGTGCCAGCGGGGAAAAGTATTGCTGGTTCTCACTGCCTCCTGGAACCCTTTCAAATGCACCACACAATTTGGCCCTCTCTGCTTTCCTGCGGACTCCATCCTCAAAAGCACCTTTTTTCGCTTTCGGCAGCCTCCGGAGCAAAAAAGAGAAACGTCCAGCTTTTGCTGCCACAGCAAAGGTGCCAGCGGGGAAAAGTAATGCTGGTTCTCACTGCCTCCTGGAACCCTTTCAAATGCACCACACAATTTGGCCCTCTCTGCTTTCCTGCGGACTCTATCCTCAAAAGCACCTGTTTTCGCTTTCGGGGGTGTTTGGAGCAAAAAAGACAAACGTCCAGCTTTTGCTGCCACAGCAAAGGTGCCAGCGGGGAAAAGTAATGCTGGTTCTCACTGCCTCCTGGAACCCTTTCAAATGCACCACACAATTTGGCCCTCTCTGCTTTCCTGCGGACTCTATCCTCAAAAGCACCTTTTTTCGCTTTCGGGGGTGTTTGGAGCAAAAAAGACAAACGTCCAGCTTTTGCTGCCACAGCAAAGGTGCCAGCGGGGAAAAGTAATGCTGGTTCTCACTGCCTCCTGGAACCCTTTCAAATGCACCACACAATTTGGCCCTCTCTGCTTTCCTGCGGACTCCATCCTCAAAAGCACCTTTTTTCGCTTTCGGCAGCCTCCGGAGCAAAAAAGACAAACGTGCAGGTTTTGCTGCCACAGCAAAGGTGCCAGCGGGGAAAAGTAATGCTGGTTCTCACTGCCTCCTGGAACCCTTTCAAATGCCCCAGACAATTTGGCCCTCTCTGATTCCCTGCGGACTCTATCCTCAAAAGCACCTTTACTCGCTTTCGGCGGTGTTTGGAGCAAAAAAGACAAACGTCCAGCTTTTGCTGCCACAGCAAAGGTGCCAGCGGGGAAAAGTAATGCTGGTTCTCACTGCCTCCTGGAACCCTTTCAAATGCACCACACAATTTGGCCCTCTCTGCTTTCCTGCGGACTCTATCCTCAAAAGGACCTTTTTTTGCTTTCGGGGGTGTTTGGAGCAAAAAAGACAAACGTCCAGCTTTTGCTGCCACAGCAAAGGTGCCAGCGGGGAAAAGTAATGCTGGTTCTCACTGCCTCCTGGAACCCTTTCAAATGCACCACACAATTTGGCCCTCTCTGCTTTCCTGCGGACTCTATCCTCAAAAGCACCTTTTTTCGCTTTCGGCGGTGTTTGGAGCAAAAAAGACAAACGTCCAGCTTTTGCTGCCACAGCAAAGGTGCCAGCGGGGAAAAGTAATGCTGGTTCTCACTGCCTCCTGGAACCCTTTCAAATGCCCCAGACAATTTGGCCCTCTCTGCTTTCCTGCGGACTCCATCCTCAAAAGCACCTTTTTTCGCTTTCGGCAGCCTCCGGAGCAAAAAAGACAAACGTCCAGCTTTTGCTGCCACAGCAAAGGTGCCAGCGGGGAAAAGTAATGCTGGTTCTCACTGCCTCCTGGAACCCTTTCAAATGCCCCAGACAATTTGGCCCTCTCTGATTCCCTGCGGACTCTATCCTCAAAAGCACCTTTACTCGCTTTCGGCGGTGTTTGGAGCAAAAAAGACAAACGTCCAGCTTTTGCTGCCACAGCAAAGGTGCCAGCAGGGAAAAGTAATGCTGGTTCTCACTGCCTCCTGCAACCCTTTCAAATGCACCACACAATTTGGCCCTCTCTGCTTTCCTGCGGACTCTATCCTCAAAAGCACCTTTTTTCGCTTTCGGGGGTGTTTGGAGCAAAAAAGACAAACGTCCAGGTTTTGCTGCCACAGCAAAGGTGCCAGCGGGGAAAAGTAATGCTGGTTCTCACTGCCTCCTGGAACCCTTTCAAATGCACCACACAATTTGGCCCTCTCTGCTTTCCTGCGGACTCTATCCTCAAAAGCACCTTTTTTCGCTTTCGGCAGCCTCCGGAGCAAAAAAGAGAAACGTGCAGGTTTTGCTGCCACAGCAAAGGTGCCAGCGGGGAAAAGTAATGCTGGTTCTCACTGCCTCCTGGAACCCTTTCAAATGCACCACACAATTTGGCCCTCTCTGCTTTCCTGCGGACTCTATCCTCAAAAGCACCTGTTTTCGCTTTCGGTGGTGTTTAGAGCAAAAAAGACAAAGGTCCAGCTTTTGCTGCCACAGCAAAGGTGCCAGCGGGGAAAAGTAATGCTGGTTCTCACTGCCTCCTGGAACCCTTTCAAATGCCACAGACAATTTGGCCCTCTCTGCTTTCCTGCGGACTCTATCCTCAAAAGCACCTTTTTTCGCTTTCGGGGGTGTTTGGAGCAAAAAGGACAAACGTCCAGCTTTTGCTGCCACAGCAAAGGTGCCAGCGGGGAAAAGTAATGCTGGTTCTCACTGCCTCCTGGAACCCTTTCAAATGCCACAGACAATTTGGCCCTCTCTGCTTTCCTGCGGACTCCATCCTCAAAAGCACCTTTTTTCGCTTTCGGCAGCCTCCGGAGCAAAAAAGACAAACGTCCAGCTTTTGCTGCCACAGCAAAGGTGCCAGCGGGGAAAAGTAATGCTGGTTCTCACTGCCTCCTGGAACCCTTTCAAATGCCACAGACAATTTGGCCCTCTCTGCTTTCCTGCGGACTCTATCCTCAAAAGCACCTTTTTTCGCTTTCGGCGGTGTTTGGAGCAAAAAAGACAAACGTCCAGCTTTTGCTGCCACAGCAAAGGTGCCAGCGGGGAAAAGTATTGCTGGTTCTCACTGCCTCCTGGAACCCTTTCAAATGCACCACACAATTTGGCCCTCTCTGCTTTCCTGCGGACTCTATCCTCAAAAGCAACTTTTTTCGCTTTCGGCAGCCTCCGGAGCAAAAAAGAGAAACGTCCAGCTTTTGCTACCACAGCAAAGGTGCCAGCGGGGAAAAGTAATGCTGGTTCTCACTGCCTCCTGGAACCCTTTCAAATGCACCACACAATTTGGCCCTCTCTGCTTTCCTGCGGACTCTATCCTCAAAAGCACCTGTTTTCGCTTTCGGTGGTGTTTAGAGCAAAAAAGACAAAGGTCCAGCTTTTGCTGCCACAGCAAAGGTGCCAGCGGGGAAAAGTAATGCTGGTTCTCACTGCCTCCTGGAACCCTTTCAAATGCCCCAGACAATTTGGCCCTCTCTGCTTTCCTGCGGACTCTATCCTCAAAAGCACCTTTTTTCGCTTTCGGGGGTGTTTGGAGCAAAAAGGACAAACGTCCAGCTTTTGCTGCCACAGCAAAGGTGCCAGCGGAGAAAGCTAATGCTGGTTCTCACTGCCTCCTGCAACCCTTTCAAATGCCACAGACAATTTGGCCCTCTCTGCTTTCCTGCGGACTCCATCCTCAAAAGCACCTTTTTTCGCTTTCGGCATCCTCCGGAGCAAAAAAGACAAACGTCCAGCTTTTGCTGCCACAGCAAAGGTGCCAGCGGGGAAAAGTAATGCTGGTTCTCACTGCCTCCTGGAACCCTTTCAAATGCCACAGACAATTTGGCCCTCTCTGCTTTCATGCGGACTCCATCCTCAAAAGCACCTTTTTTCGCTTTCGGGGGTGTTTGGAGCAAAAAAGACAAACGTCCAGCTTTTGCTGCCACAGCAAAGGTGCCAGCGGGGAAAAGTATTGCTGGTTCTCACTGCCTCCTGGAACCCTTTCAAATGCACCACACAATTTGGCCCTCTCTGCTTTCCTGCGGACTCCATCCTCAAAAGCACCTTTTTTCGCTTTCGGCAGCCTCCGGAGCAAAAAAGAGAAACGTCCAGCTTTTGCTGCCACAGCAAAGGGGACAGCGGGGAAAAGTAATGCTGGTTCTCACTGCCTCCTGGAACCCTTTCAAATGCACCACACAATTTGGCCCTCTCTGCTTTCCTGCGGACTCTATCCTCAAAAGCACCTTTTTTCGCTTTCGGCATCCTCCGGAGCAAAAAAGACAAACGTCCAGCTTTTGCTGCCACAGCAAAGGTGCCAGCGGGGAAAAGTAATGCTGGTTCTCACTGCCTCCTGGAACCCTTTCAAATGCCACAGACAATTTGGCCCTCTCTGCTTTCATGCGGACTCCATCCTCAAAAGCACCTTTTTTCGCTTTCGGGGGTGTTTTGGAGCAAAAAAGACAAACGTCCAGCTTTTGCTGCCACAGCAAAGGTGCCAGCGGGGAAAAGTAATGCTGGTTCTCACTGCCTCCTGGAACCCTTTCAAATGCACCACACAATTTGGCCCTCTCTGCTTTCCTGCGGACTCTATCCTCAAAAGCACCTGTTTTCGCTTTCGGCAGCCTCCGGAGCAAAAAAGAGAAACGTGCAGGTTTTGCTGCCACAGCAAAGGTGCCAGCGGGGAAAAGTAATGCTGGTTCTCACTGCCTCCTGGAACCCTTTCAAATGCACCACACAATTTGGCCCTCTCTGCTTTCCTGCGGACTCTATCCTCAAAAGCACCTGTTTTCGCTTTCGGTGGTGTTTAGAGCAAAAAAGACAAAGGTCCAGCTTTGCTGCCACAGCAAAGGTGCCAGCGGGGAAAAGTAATGCTGGTTCTCACTGCCTCGTGAAACCCTTTCAAATGCACCACACAATTTGGCCCTCTCTGCTTTCCTGCGGACTCTATCCTCAAAAGCACCTTTTTTCGCTTTCAGCGGTGTTTGGAGCAAAAAAGACAAACGTCCAGCTTTTGCTGCCAAGGCAAAGGTGCAAGCAGGGAAAAGTAATGCTGGTTCTCACTGCCTCCTGGAACCCTTTCAAATGCCACAGACAATTTGGCCCTCTCTGCTTTCTTGCGAACTCCATCCTCAAAAGCACCTGTTTTCGCTTTCGGCAGCCTCCGGAGCAAAAAATACAAACGTCCAGGTTTTGCTGCCACAGCAAAGGTGCCAGTGGGGAAAAGTAATGCTGGTTCTCACTGCCTCCTGGAACCCTTTCAAATGCCACAGACAATTTGGCCCTCTCTGTTTTCCTGCGGACTCTATCCTCAAAAGCACCTTTTCTCGCTTTCGGCGGTGTTTGGAGCAAAAAAGACAAACGTCCAGCTTTTGCTGCCACAGCAAAGGTGCCAGCGGGGAAAAGTAATGCTGGTTCTCACTGCCTCCTGGAACCCTTTCAAATGCCACAGACAATTTGGCCCTCTCTGCTTTCCTGCGGACTCTATCCTCAAAAGCACCTTTTTTCGCTTTCGGGGGTGTTTGGAGCAAAAAGGACAAACGTCCAGCTTTTGCTGCCACAGCAAAGGTGCCAGCGTGGAAAAGGAATGCTGGTTCTCACTGCCTCCTGGAACCCTTTCAAATGCCACAGACAATTTGGCCCTCTCTGCTTTCCTGCGGACTCCATCCTCAAAAGCACCTTTTTTCGCTTTCGGCATCCTCCGGAGCAAAAAAGACAAACGTCCAGGTTTTGCTGCCACAGCAAAGGTGCCAGCAGGGAAAAGTAATGCTGGTTCTCACTGCCTCCTGGAACCCTTTCAAATGCACCACACAATTTGGCCCTCTCTGTTTTCCTGCGGACTCTATCCTCAAAAGCACCTTTTCTCGCTTTCGGCGGTGTTTGGAGCAAAAAAGACAAACGTCCAGCTTTTGCTGCCACAGCAAAGGTGCCAGCGGGGAAAAGTAATGCTGGTTCTCACTGCCTCCTGGAACCCTTTCAAATGCACCACACAATTTGGCCCTCTCTGCTTTCCTGCGGACTCTATCCTCAAAAGCACCTTTTTTCGCTTTCGGCAGCCTCCGGAGCAAAAAAGAGAAACGTGCAGGTTTTGCTGCCACAGCAAAGGTGCCAGCGGGGAAAAGTAATGCTGGTTCTCACTGCCTCCTGGAACCCTTTCAAATGCACCACACAATTTGGCCCTCTCTGCTTTCCTGCGGACTCTATCCTCAAAAGCACCTGTTTTCGCTTTCGGTGGTGTTTAGAGCAAAAAAGACAAAGGTCCAGCTTTTGCTGCCACAGCAAAGGTGCCAGCGGGGAAAAGTAATGCTGGTTCTCACTGCCTCCTGGAACCCTTTCAAATGCCACAGACAATTTTGGCCCTCTCTGCTTTCCTGCGGACTCTATCCTCAAAAGCACCTTTTTTCGGTTTCGGGGGTGTTTGGAGCAAAAAAGACAAACGTCCAGCTTTTGCTGCCACAGCAAAGGTGCCAGCGGGGAAAAGTAATGCTGGTTCTCACTGCCTCCTGGAACCCTTTCAAATGCACCACACAATTTGGCCCTCTCTGCTTTCCTGCGGACTCTATCCTCAAAAGCACCTTTTTTGCTTTCGGGGGTTTTTGGAGCAAAAAAGACAAACGTCCAGCTTTTGCTGCCACAGCAAAGGTGCCAGCAAGGAAAAGTAATGCTGGTTCTCACTGCCTCCTGGAACCCTTTCAAATGCACCACACAATTTGGCCCTCTCTGCTTTCCTGCGGACTCCATCCTCAAAAGCACCTTTTTATGCTTTCGGGGGTGTTTGGAGCAAAAAAGACAAACGTCCAGCTTTTGCTGCCACAGCAAAGGTGCCAGTGGGGAAAAGTAATGCTGGTTCTCACTGCCTCCTGGAACCCTTTCAAATGCCACAGACAATTTGGCCCTCTCTGCTTTCTTGCGGACTCCATCCTCAAAAGCACCTTTTTTCGCTTTCGGCATCCTCCGGAGCAAAAAAGACAAACGTCCAGCTTTTGCTGCCACAGCAAAGGTGCCAGCGGGGAAAAGTAATGCTGGTTCTCACTGCCTCCTGGAACCCTTTCAAATGCCACAGACAATTTGGCCCTCTCTGCTTTCCTGCGGACTCTATCCTCAAAAGCACCTTTTTTCGCTTTCGGGGGTGTTTGGAGCAAAAAAGACAAACGTCCAGGTTTTGCTGCCACAGCAAAGGTGCCAGCGGGGAAAAGTAATGCTGGTTCTCACTGCCTCCTGGAACCCTTTCAAATGCACCACACAATTTGGCCCTCTCTGCTTTCCTGCGGACTCTATCCTCAAAAGCACCTGTTTTCGCTTTCGGCAGCCTCCGGAGCAAAAAAGAGAAACGTGCAGGTTTTGCTGCCACAGCAAAGGTGCCAGCGGGGAAAAGTAATGCTGGTTCTCACTGCCTCCTGGAACCCTTTCAAATGCACCACACAATTTGGCCCTCTCTGCTTTCCTGCGGACTCTATCCTCAAAAGCACTTGTTTTCGCTTTCGGTGATGTTTAGAGCAAAAAAGACAAAGGTCCAGCTTTTGCTGCCACAGCAAAGGTGCCAGCGGGGAAAAGTAATGCTGGTTCTCACTGCCTCCTGGAACCCTTTCAAATGCCACAGACAATTTGGCCCTCTCTGCTTTCCTGCGGACTCTATCCTCAAAAGCACCTTTTTTCGCTTTCGGGGGTGTTTGGAGCAAAAAGGACAAACGTCCAGCTTTTGCTGCCACAGCAAAGGTGCCAGCGGAGAAAGCTAATGCTGGTTCTCACTGCCTCCTGCAACCCTTTCAAATGCCACAGACAATTTGGCCCTCTCTGCTTTCCTGCGGACTCCATCCTCAAAAGCACCTTTTTTCGCTTTCGGCAGCCTCCGGAGCAAAAAAGACAAACGTCCAGCTTTTGCTGCCACAGCAAAGGTGCCAGCGGGGAAAAGTAATGCTGGTTCTCACTGCCTCCTGGAACCCTTTCAAATGCCACAGACAATTTGGCCCTCTCTGCTTTCATGCGGACTCCATCCTCAAAAGCACCTTTTTTCGCTTTCGGGGGTGTTTGGAGCAAAAAAGACAAACGTCCAGCTTTTGCTGCCACAGCAAAGGTGCCAGCGGGGAAAAGTATTGCTGGTTCTCACTGCCTCCTGGAACCCTTTCAAATGCACCACACAATTTGGCCCTCTCTGCTTTCCTGCGGACTCCATCCTCAAAAGCACCTTTTTTCGCTTTCGGCAGCCTCCGGAGCAAAAAAGAGAAACGTCCAGCTTTTGCTGCCACAGCAAAGGTGCCAGCGGGGAAAAGTAATGCTGGTTCTCACTGCCTCCTGGAACCCTTTCAAATGCACCACACAATTTGGCCCTCTCTGCTTTCCTGCAAACTCTATCCTCAAAAGCACCTTTTTTCGCTTTCGGGGGTGTTTGGAGCAAAAAAGACAAACGTCCAGCTTTTGCTGCCACAGCAAAGGTGCCAGCGGGGAAAAGTAATGCTGGTTCTCACTGCCTCCTGGAACCCTTTCAAATGCACCACACAATTTGGCCCTCTCTGCTTTCCTGCGGACTCCATCCTCAAAAGCACCTTTTTTCGCTTTCGGCAGCCTCCGGAGCAAAAAAGACAAACGTCCAGGTTTTGCTGCCACAGCAAAGGTGCCAGCGGGGAAAAGTAATGCTGGTTCTCACTGCCTCCTGGAACCCTTTCAAATGCCACAGACAATTTGGCCCTCTCTGTTTCCCTGCGGACTCTATCCTCAAAAGCACCTTTACTCGCTTTCGGCGGTGTTTGGAGCAAAAAAGACAAACGTCCAGCTTTTGCTGCCACAGCAAAGGTGCCAGCGGGGAAAAGTAATGCTGGTTCTCACTGCCTCCTGGAACCCTTTCAAATGCACCACACAATTTGGCCCTCTCTGCTTTCCTGCGGACTCCATCCTCAAAAGCACCTTTTTTCGCTTTCGGCGCTGTTTGGAGCAAAAAAGACAAACGTCCAGCTTTTGCTGCCACAGCAAAGGTGCCAGCGGGGAAAAGTAATGCTGGTTCTCACTGCCTCCTGGAACCCTTTCAAATGCACCACACAATTTGGCCCTCTCTGCTTTCCTGCGGACTCTATCCTCAAAAGCACCTTTTTTTGCTTTCGGGGGTGTTTGGAGCAAAAAAGACAAACGTCCAGCTTTTGCTGCCACAGCAAAGGTGCCAGCGGGGAAAAGTAATGCTGGTTCTCACTGCCTCCTGGAACCCTTTCAAATGCCCCAGACAATTTGGCCCTCTCTGCTTTCCTGCGGACTCTATCCTCAAAAGCACCTTTTCTCGCTTTCGGCGGTGTTTGGAGCAAAAAAGACAAACGTCCAGCTTTTGCTGCCACAGCAAAGGTGCCAGCGGGGAAAAGTAATGCTGGTTCTCACTGCCTCCTGGAACCCTTTCAAATGCCACAGACAATTTGGCCCTCTCTGCTTTCCTGCGGACTCCATCCTCAAAAGCACCTTTTTTCGCTTTCGGCAGCCTCCGGAGCAAAAAAGACAAACGTCCAGCTTTTGCTGCCACAGCAAAGGTGCCAGCGGGGAAAAGTATTGCTGGTTCTCACTGCCTCCTGGAACCCTTTCAAATGCCCCAGACAATTTGGCCCTCTCTGCTTTCCTGCGGACTCTATCCTCAAAAGCACCTTTTTTCGCTTTCGGCGGTGTTTGGAGCAAAAAAGACAAACGTCCAGGTTTTGCTGCCACAGCAAAGGTGCCAGCGGGGAAAAGTAATGCTGGTTCTCACTGCCTCCTGGAACCCTTTCAAATGCACCACACAATTTGGCCCTCTCTGCTTTCCTGCGGACTCTATCCTCAAAAGCACCTGTTTTCGCTTTCGGCAGCCTCCGGAGCAAAAAAGAGAAACGTGCAGGTTTTGCTGCCACAGCAAAGGTGCCAGCGGGGAAAAGTAATGCTGGTTCTCACTGCCTCCTGGAACCCTTTCAAATGCACCACACAATTTGGCCCTCTCT
This sequence comes from Vanellus vanellus, assembly GCF_965231255.1. NCBI lineage: Eukaryota > Metazoa > Chordata > Aves > Charadriiformes > Charadriidae > Vanellus > Vanellus vanellus. The sequence continues at coordinate 226,556 of NW_028127034.1, forward strand.
GCTTTCCTGCGGACTCTATCCTCAAAAGCACCTTTTTTCGCTTTCGGGGGTGTTTGGAGCAAAAAAGACAAACGTCCAGCTTTTGCTGCCACAGCAAAGGTGCCAGCGGGGAAAAGTAATGCTGGTTCTCACTGCCTCCTGGAACCCTTTCAAATGCCACAGACAATTTGGCCCTCTCTGCTTTCCTGCGGACTCTATCCTCAAAAGCACCTTTTTTCGCTTTCGGGGGTGTTTGGAGCAAAAAGGACAAACGTCCAGCTTTTGCTGCCACAGCAAAGGTGCCAGCGGGGAAAGCTAATGCTGGTTCTCACTGCCTCCTGGAACCCTTTCAAATGCCACAGACAATTTGGCCCTCTCTGCTTTCCTGCGGACTCCATCCTCAAAAGCACCTTTTTTCGCTTTCGGCAGCCTCCGGAGCAAAAAAGACAAACGTCCAGCTTTTGCTGCCACAGCAAAGGTGCCAGCGGGGAAAAGTAATGCTGGTTCTCACTGCCTCCTGGAACCCTTTCAAATGCCACAGACAATTTGGCCCTCTCTGCTTTCCTGCGGACTCTATCCTCAAAAGCACCTTTTTTCGCTTTCGGCGGTGTTTGGAGCAAAAAAGACAAACGTCCAGCTTTTGCTGCCACAGCAAAGGTGCCAGCGGGGAAAAGTAATGCTGGTTCTCACTGCCTCCTGGAACCCTTTCAAATGCACCACACAATTTGGCCCTCTCTGCTTTCCTGCGGACTCTATCCTCAAAAGCACCTTTTTTCGCTTTCGGGGGTGTTTGGAGCAAAAAAGACAAACGTGCAGGTTTTGCTGCCACAGCAAAGGTGCCAGCGGGGAAAAGTAATGCTGCTTCTCACTGCCTCCTGGAACCCTTTCAAATGCACCACACAATTTGGCCCTCTCTGCTTTCCTGCGGACTCTATCCTCAAAAGCACCTGTTTTCGCTTTCGGTGGTGTTTAGAGCAAAAAAGACAAACGTGCAGGTTTTGCTGCCACAGCAAAGGTGCCAGCGGGGAAAAGTAATGCTGGTTCTCACTGCCTCCTGGAACCCTTTCAAATGCCACAGACAATTTGGCCCTCTCTGATTCCCTGCGGACTCTATCCTCAAAAGCACCTTTACTCGCTTTCGGCGGTGTTTGGAGCAAAAAAGACAAAGGTCCAGCTTTTGCTGCCACAGCAAAGGTGCCAGCGGGGAAAAGTAATGCTGGTTCTCACTGCCTCCTGGAACCCTTTCAAATGCCACAGACAATTTGGCCCTCTCTGCTTTCCTGCGGACTCTATCCTCAAAAGCACCTTTTTTCGCTTTCGGGGGTGTTTGGAGCAAAAAGGACAAACGTCCAGCTTTTGCTGCCACAGCAAAGGTGCCAGCGGAGAAAGCTAATGCTGGTTCTCACTGCCTCCTGCAACCCTTTCAAATGCCACAGACAATTTGGCCCTCTCTGCTTTCCTGCGGACTCCATCCTCAAAAGCACCTTTTTTCGCTTTCGGCATCCTCCGGAGCAAAAAAGACAAACGTCCAGCTTTTGCTGCCACAGCAAAGGTGCCAGCGGGGAAAAGTAATGCTGGTTCTCACTGCCTCCTGGAACCCTTTCAAATGCACCACACAATTTGGCCCTCTCTGCTTTCATGCGGACTCTATCCTCAAAAGCACCTGTTTTCGCTTTCGGGGGTGTTTGGAGCAAAAAAGACAAACGTCCAGCTTTTGCTGCCACAGCAAAGGTGCCAGCGGGGAAAAGTAATGCTGGTTCTCACTGCCTCCTGGAACCCTTTCAAATGCACCACACAATTTGGCCCTCTCTGATTCCCTGCGGACTCTATCCTCAAAAGCACCTTTACTCGCTTTCGGCGGTGTTTGGAGCAAAAAAGACAAACGTCCAGCTTTTGCTGCCACAGCAAAGGTGCCAGCGGGGAAAAGTAATGCTGGTTCTCACTGCCTCCTGGAACCCTTTCAAATGCACCACACAATTTGGCCCTCTCTGCTTTCCTGCGGACTCTATCCTCAAAAGCACCTTTTTTTGCTTTCGGGGGTGTTTGGAGCAAAAAAGACAAACGTCCAGCTTTTGCTGCCACAGCAAAGGTGCCAGCGGGGAAAAGTAATGCTGGTTCTCACTGCCTCCTGGAACCCTTTCAAATGCACCACACAATTTGGCCCTCTCTGCTTTCCTGCGGACTCTATCCTCAAAAGCACCTTTTTTCGCTTTCGGCGGTGTTTGGAGCAAAAAAGACAAACGTCCAGCTTTTGCTGCCACAGCAAAGGTGCCAGCGGGGAAAAGTAATGCTGGTTCTCACTGCCTCCTGGAACCCTTTCAAATGCCACAGACAATTTGGCCCTCTCTGCTTTCCTGCGGACTCCATCCTCAAAAGCACCTTTTTTCGCTTTCGGCAGCCTCCGGAGCAAAAAAGACAAACGTCCAGCTTTTGCTGCCACAGCAAAGGTGCCAGCGGGGAAAAGTAATGCTGGTTCTCACTGCCTCCTGGAACCCTTTCAAATGCCACAGACAATTTGGCCCTCTCTGATTCCCTGCGGACTCTATCCTCAAAAGCACCTTTACTCGCTTTCGGCGGTGTTTGGAGCAAAAAAGACAAACGTCCAGCTTTTGCTGCCACAGCAAAGGTGCCAGCGGGGAAAAGTAATGCTGGTTCTCACTGCCTCCTGGAACCCTTTCAAATGCACCACACAATTTGGCCCTCTCTGCTTTCCTGCGGACTCTATCCTCAAAAGCACCTTTTTTCGCTTTCTGGGGTGTTTGGAGCAAAAAAGACAAACGTCCAGGTTTTGCTGCCACAGCAAAGGTGCCAGCGGGGAAAAGTAATGCTGGTTCTCACTGCCTCCTGGAACCCTTTCAAATGCACCACACAATTTGGCCCTCTCTGCTTTCCTGCGGACTCTATCCTCAAAAGCACCTGTTTTCGCTTTCGGCAGCCTCCGGAGCAAAAAAGAGAAACGTGCAGGTTTTGCTGCCACAGCAAAGGTGCCAGCGGGGAAAAGTAATGCTGGTTCTCACTGCCTCCTGGAACCCTTTCAAATGCACCACACAATTTGGCCCTCTCTGCTTTCCTGCGGACTCTATCCTCAAAAGCACCTGTTTTCGCTTTCGGTGGTGTTTAGAGCAAAAAAGACAAAGGTCCAGCTTTTGCTGCCACAGCAAAGGTGCCAGCGGGGAAAAGTAATGCTGGTTGTCACTGCCTCCTGGAACCCTTTCAAATGCCACAGAAAATTTGGCCCTCTCTGCTTTCCTGCGGACTCTATCCTCAAAAGCACCTTTTTTCGCTTTCGGGGGTGTTTGGAGCAAAAAGGACAAACGTCCAGCTTTTGCTGCCACAGCAAAGGTGCCAGCGGGGAAAGCTAATGCTGGTTCTCACTGCGTCCTGGAACCCTTTCAAATGCCACAGACAATTTGGCCCTCTCTGCTTTCCTGCGGACTCCATCCTCAAAAGCACCTTTTTTCGCTTTCGGCAGCCTCCGGAGCAAAAAAGACAAACGTCCAGCTTTTGCTGCCACAGCAAAGGTGCCAGCGGGGAAAAGTAATGCTGGTTCTCACTGCCTCCTGGAACCCTTTCAAATTCCCCAGACAATTTGGCCCTCTCTGCTTTCCTGCGGACTCCATCCTCAAAAGCACCTGTTTTCGCTTTCGGCGCCCTCCGGTGGTAAAAAGACAAACGTCCAGTTTTTGCTGCCACAGCAAAGGTGCCAGCGGGGAAAAGTAATGCTGGTTCTCGCTGTCTCCTGGAACCCTTTCAAATGCCCCAGACAATTTGGCCCTCTCTGCTTTCCTGCGGACTCCATCCTCAAAAGCACCTGTTTTCACTTTCGGCAACCTCCGGAGCAAAAAAGACAAACGTCCAGCTTTTGCTGCCACAGCAAAGGTGCCAGCGGGGAAAAGTAATGCTGGTTCTCACTGCCTCCTGGAACCCTTTCAAATTCCCCAGACAATTTGGCCCTCTCTGCTTTCCTGCGGACTCCATCCTCAAAAGCACCTGTTTTCGCTTTCGGCGCCCTCCGGTGGTAAAAAGACAAACGTCCAGTTTTTGCTGCCACAGCAAAGGTGCCAGCGGGGAAAAGTAATGCTGGTTCTCGCTGTCTCCTGGAACCCTTTCAAATGCCCCAGACAATTTGGCCCTCTCTGCTTTCCTGCGGACTCCATCCTCAAAAGCACCTGTTTTCGCTTTCGGCAACCTCCGGAGCAAAAAAGACAAACGTCCAGCTTTTGCTGCCACAGCAAAGGTGCCAGCGGGGAAAAGTAATGCTGGTTCTCACTGCCTCCTGGAACCTCTTCAAATGCCACAGACAATTTGGCACTCTCTGCTTTCCTGCGGACTCCATCCTCAAAAGCACCTGTTTTCGCTTTCGGCAACCTCCAGAGCAAAAAAGACAAACGTCCAGCTTTTGCTGCCACAGCAAAGGTGCCAGCGGGGAAAAGTGATGCTGGTCCTCATTGCCTCCTGGAACCTCTTCAAATGCCACAGACAATTTGGCACTCTCTGCTTTCCTGCGGACTCCATCCTCAAAAGCACCTGTTTTCGCTTTCGGCAACCTCCGGAGCAAAAAAGACAAACGTCCAGCTTTTGCTGCCACAGCAAAGGTGCCAGCGGGGAAAAGTAATGTTGGTTCTCACTGCCTCCTGGAACCTCTTCAAATGCCACAGACAATTTGGCACTCTCTGCTTTCCTGCGGACTCCATCCTCAAAAGCACCTGTTTTCGCTTTTGGAAACCTCAGGAGCAAAAAAGACAAACGTCCAGCTTTTGCTGCCACAGCAAAGGTGCCAGCGGGGAAAAGTAATGCTGGTTCTCACTGCCTCCTGGAACCTCTTCAAATGCCACAGACAATTTGGCCCTCTCTGCTTTCCTGCGGACTCCATCCTCAAAAGCACCTGTTTTCGCTTTCGGCAACCTCCGGAGCAAAGAAGACAAACGTCCACGTTTTGCTGCCACAGCAAAGGTGCCAGCGGGGAAAAGTGATGCTGGTCCTCATTGCCTCCTGGAACCTCTTCAAATGCCACAGACAATTTGGCCCTCTCTGCTTTCCTGCGGACTCCAACCTCAAAAGCACCTGTTTTCGCTTTCGGGGTGTTTCGAGCAAAAAAGACAAACGTCCAGGTTTTGCTGCCACAGCAAAGGCGCCAGCGGGGAAAAGTAATGCTGGTTCTCACTGTCTCCTGGAACCCTTTCAAATGCCCCAGACAATTTGGCCCTCTCTGCTTTCCTGCAGACTCCATCCTCAAAAGCACCTGTTTTCGATTTCGGCGCCCTCCGGTGGTAAAAAGACAAACGTCCAGCTTTTGCTGCCACAGCAAAGGTGCCAGCGGGGAAAAGTAATGCTGGTTCTCACTGTCTCCTGGAACCCTTTCAAATGCCCCAGACAATTTGGCCCTCTCTGCTTTCCTGCGGACTCCATCCTCAAAAGCACCTGTTTTCGCTTTAGGCGCCCTCCGGTGGTAAATACACAATCGTC